>NC_048587.1:4368509-4373509 GCF_013265735.2 Oncorhynchus mykiss | reverse complement strand
CTTACAGTATATTTTACCTTACTGTAAAATGTGTAGAACTTACAGTATATTTTACCTTACTGTAAAATGTGTAGAACTTACAGTATATTTTTCCTTACTGCAAAATGTGTAGAACCTACAGTATATTTTACCTTACTGTAAAATGTGTAGAACTTACAGTATATTTTACCTTACTGTAAAATGTGTAGAACATACAGTATATTTTACCTTACTGTAAAATGTGTAGAACCTACAGTGTATTTTACCTTACTGTAAAATGTGTAGAACCTACAGTATATTTTACCTTACTGTAAAATGTGTAGAACCTACAGTATATTTTACCTTACTGTAAAATGTGTAGAACCTACAGTGTATTTTACCTTACTGTAAAATGTGTAGAACCTACAGTGTATTTTACCTTACTGTAAAATGTGTAGAACCTACAGTGTATTTTACCTTACTGTAAAATGTGTAGAACCTACAGTATATTTTACCTTACTGTAGAATGTGTAGAACATACAGTATATTTTACCTTACTGTAAAATGTGTAGAACTTACAGTATATTTTACCTTACTGTAAAATGTGTAGAACCTACAGTATATTTTACCTTACTGTAAAATGTGTAGAACCTACAGTATATTTTACCTTACTGTAAAATGTGTAGAACATACAGTATATTTTACCTTACTGTAAAATGTGTAGAACTTACAGTATATTTTACCTTACTGTAAAATGTGTAGAACTTACAGTATATTTTTCCTTACTGTAAAATGTGTAGAACATACAGTATATTTTACCTTACTGTAAAATGTGTAGAACAAACAGTATATTTTACCTTACTGTAAAATGTGTAGAACATACAGTATATTTTACCTTACTGTAAAATGTGTAGAAACTACAGTATGTTTTATCCTACTACAAAACGTGTAGAAACTACAGTATGTATTATAATACTACAAAACGTGTAGAAACTACAGTATATTTATCCTACTACAAAACGTGTAGAAACTACAGTATATTTATCTTACTACAAAATGTGTAGAACATACCGGTGATGTTTTCCCTGTCAAACCCGGTTTGGCAAGTAATCTATCGTAATAAATCAAGAGGCCGAACTGATTTTCAGAACGATTGCAGAATTGATTGGACTAATGAATCATATCATTCCACCAATTACCCAGTGAGCAAAGAGCAACAATAGAGGCTATTGGAGGTCAGTCACCTGTGTGTCTGAAGGAGAAGTGATGTCCACACCTCCCCACTCTAACAGGGTTAATATACAGGAGGCAAACAAGAGAACCAATGGCTGTTTCTGTCTTGTATCGTTTATATGGAGTTTTAACCAGCTACCTAAATGCTAAAAAACAAGCTGTAAATACTACTGTTGCTCCCTGCCTATCAGAAATATTTTTTACATTTAACTAGGCAAACCAGTTAAGAACAAATTCTTATTTACAATTACGGCCTACCGGGGAACTTCCTTGTTCAGGGAGCAGAAAAACAGATTTTTGTCTTGTCAGTTCTGTGGATTCGATCCAGCAACCTTTCAGTTACCGGCCAAAAGCGCTAACCACTAACCTGCCGCCCAAACAAAAAAAACACAACAGATACACGAACAAAATTAAAAAAGGGATCAAATTAAGATGCCACATCTGTAGCACACTGAGAGATAGAACATTCTCCAATATCAAACGATTCCTCCTATCCCAACATGCACTTCACCCAACCACAGCAACATGACTCTTTATAACTGAATCCTATTGGCTGTCTTTAAAGCATAATTTTTATTTTATTTTTTATGTGATCATTAAATATGCATACGTCCTCAATCCATACCAGCTCGTAATCCGGGCCTGCAGCAGGAGTCATGGGTTAGCTCATGTAAACGCGATGCTGCACTCTCAAATCAAGTCACGGGGTCAAAGTGCAGAGGCGTGTGCAATCCAAAGATGAGCGAGGCTAGCAGGGAGCTGCCGCTAACCCCCTACCCCCCAGCATCATTACTGCTACCACAATTATTTCTGCCGTGACGCCCATTTACCACCGAACACCACCGAGTAGTGGAAGATAATATTGACGTAAACTTTAGTCTCCTGTTGTAGAGTGCGTTGGTTTGAACACCGCTTCTTGTAATCGCTATACATCACAGAAGCCCTCCCTCTCAATATCACGCAGGCATGCAGTAAATCACAGCCGTGCAGGGTTCCCTGAGGAGAGTAGTCACTGGCAGTGCTGCTGCTGCCTTTCGTTGCGTAGATACAAGTATCTATTCTACTCCTCTGAAAATAGATGTTTATCTGTTTGCTTTTTTTTTTAGAGCTAACAATCACATTGCAAAGAAGCAAGTATGGCAGTATCTTGATCAACAAATATTCATATAGCCAATAATAAAAACGTGATCCTAACATTGCATTTTTTATACATACAAAGTCAGAAGTCCTTCATACAAGCCCTATACAAGCCCTTCATACAAGCCCTTCATACAAGCCCTTCATACAAGCCCTTTACAAGCCCTTCATATAAGCCCTTCATACAAGCCCTTCATACAAGCCCTTCATACAAGCCCTTCTTGATCAATAAATATTCCTATAGCCATGATTTGACAATAATAAAAACGTGATCCTAACATTGCATTTTTTATACATACCAAGTCAGAAGTCCTTCATACAAGCCCTTCATACAAGCCCTTCATACAAGCCCTTCATACAAGCCCTTCATACAAGCCCTTTACAAGCCCTTCATACAAGCCCTTCATACAAGCCCTTTACAATCCCTTCATATAAGCCCTTCATACAAGCCCTTCATACAAGCCCTTCTTGATCAATAAATATTCCTATAGCCATGATTTGACAATAATAAAAACGTGATCCTAACATTGCATTTTTTATACATACCAAGTCAGAAGCCCTTCATACAAGCCCTTCATACAAGCCCTTCATACAAGCCCTTCATACAAGCCCTTCATACAAGCCCTTCATACAAGCCCTTCAAACAAGCCCTTCATACAAGCCCTTCAAACAAGCCCTTCATACAAGCCCTTCATACAAGCCCTTCATACAAGCCCTTCATACAAGCCCTATACAAGCCCTTCATACAAGCCCTTCATACAAGCCCTTCATACAAGCCCTTCATACAAGCCCTTCATACAAGCCCTTCATACAAGCCCTTCATACAAGCCCTTCAAACAAGCCCTTCAAACGGTGAAAAACTCTACCATTGACAGCGTTAGTGTGCCAACTTTATGTAAATGAATATTCAGCTGGTTTGTATTGAATTCAATGTTGGAAAAGGGATGTATTCCCTACAGAGGGAAACATGTATTTTCTGTTGTTGTTGTTGTTGTTGTTGACACTAATGTCATTTTGATGACTCTCGTGTAGTTTTATAAAAGTTGATTTACTTTGAAGTCACTTTTTCCATCAATACCACAACATCATTGGATTACGTGACACAGGCGATAACATTTCGAATAAAATATTATAGTTACAACGTTAATTTGTTACTGTGGCGCTGAACTGAAAATAGTAAAATTCCGATTGGCTAATGTTCAGACAGTCCTTTGGCAATCTTTGCCCAGGCAACAGTGTGCCTCATGTCTCACTAACTATACTGGTGCAGCTTTGATTTCTCTCTCTGTTTAAAGAGTGCTTATCCATCCCACCCCCCCCCCCCCCCCCCCCCACATTCCGGGTTCATGGCATAATCTTTGTTTTTACAGTCCCAACTGTCGGTACCCATGGCAATCTCCACGTATGTCTCCTGACTGTCTCCTGACTCCCACTGCCCCAGGATGTCTATCAAATGGCACCCTTATTCCCGATCCGGGCCCTGGTTAAACGTAGGGCACTAGAAAGGGATTAGGATGCCATTTGGGACAGTGATACAGCCAGGCAGTAAGAGTACACCGTTTGTTCCCTGAGCCGCCTGGCCTTGGTCAGAGAAACACGGCAGGGCACACCGCCTAGTCATGCACACAGTCTCTAACCAGGAAGTTCACAAGCTGCCCCAGTCCCAGTCACACAGTCGTGTCTACAGACAGACATCTCTCCAGTTAGATAAAGCCCTGATAGAGTTTCAAACATGATCTTAATGACTGTTCATTAGCGCTTCCTACTAACATGTTGTTGGGATCTTTTTGACCCCAGGAATGGTTTGGGTTTTAGATTTTTTTTTTCAGCCACATCAAGTGGTTGGTGAATTAATAAGTAGATAAACACAAACTGTATTATATATTAAAGGCCCTGTGCAGTCAAAAACATGAATCCCTGTGTGTATATATATATATATATATATATATATATAGTATTTCCACACCATTAAGTTGCATTAATGTTTTGAAATTGTGAAAATAATGATAATGCCCTTTTAGTATATGAAAAGATCACCTGAAATTTCAGCCTGTTTTTGTTGGGATGGAATTTTGGCCTTCCATGATGACATCACCATGTTGTAAATGAGTAAATAGACCAATAAGAAAGAGAGTTCCAAACTTCTCTTCCAACAACAGCTAATTGTCACATTTTCTCCTCCCCACTCAGACCACTCCCAGACAATCCTTGAGAAATTACTGCTTGAGAAATTACTGATTGAGAAATTACTGCTTGAGAAATTACTGCTTGAGAAATTACTGCTTGAGAAATTACTGCTTGAGAAATTACTGCTTGAGAAATTACTGCTTGAGAAATTACTGCTTGAGAAATTACTGCTTGAGAAATTACTGCTTGAAAAATTACTGCTTGAGAAATTACTGCTTGCTAAGAAGCTATTTTTATTTATTTTTAACAATTTTAATTTAAAACAATCGGCAATAATGTAATTAATTACTACCCAGGAATGATTTGATGTTGAGATAAAAAAAAACAGATCCATTGGAGCTTTATGAAAATAGCTAATCGGAAAATGATTATCCTCACATTCAGAATCAATGATTATCCTCACATTCAGAATCAATGATTATCCTCACATTCAGAAGTGGTCGTTTGACCCAATCAGACACTTTTCAAAGCAATGGACGAAAGCC
>NC_048587.1:4341009-4366009 GCF_013265735.2 Oncorhynchus mykiss | reverse complement strand
AGCACCCCTTATAGACAGATGATAGCACCCCTTATAGACAGATGATAGCACCCCTTATAGACAGATGATACCACCCCTTATAGACAGATCATAGCACCCCTTATAGACAGATGATAGCACCCCTTATAGACAGATGATAGCACCCCTTATAGACAAATGATATCACCCCTTATAGACAGATGATAGCACCCCTTATAGACAGATGATAGCACCCCTTATAGACATATGATATCACCCCTTATAGACATATGATATCACCCCTTATAGACAGATGATAGCACCCCTTATAGACAGATGATAGCACCCCTTATAGACAAATGATAGCACCCCTTATAGACAAATGATAGCACCCCTTATAGACAAATGATAGCACCCCTTATAGACAGATGATAGCACCCCTTATAGACAGATGATATCACCCCTTATAGACAGATAATAGCACCCCTTATAGACAGATGATAGCACCCCTTATAGACAGATGATATCACCCCTTATAGACAGATGATATCACCCCTTATAGACAGATGATAGCACCCCTTATAGACAGATGATATCACCCCTTATAGACAGATGATAGCACCCCTTATAGACAGATGATGTCATCCCTTATAGACAGATGATAACACCCCTTATAGACAGATGATATCACCCCTTATAGACAGATGATATCACCCCTTATAGACAGATAATAGCACCCCTTATAGACAGATGATAGCACCCCTTATAGACAGATGATATCACCCCTTATAGACAGATGATATCACCCCTTATAGACAGATGATAGCACCCCTTATAGACAGATGATATCACCCCTTATAGACAGATGATAGCACCCCTTATAGACAGATGATGTCATCCCTTATAGACAGATGATAACACCCCTTATAGACAGATGATAGCACCCCTTATAGGCAGATGATAACACCCCTTATAGACAGATGATAGCACCCCTTATAGACAGATGATAGCACCCCTTATAGACAGATGATAGCACCCCTTATAGACAGATGATATTACCCCTTATAGACAGATGATATCACCCCTTATAGACAGATGATAGCACCCCTTATAGACAGATGATATCACCCCTTATAGACAGATGATATCACCCCTTATAGACAGATGATAGCACCCCTTATAGACAGATGATAGCACCCCTTATAGACAGATGATAGCACCCCTTATAGACAGATGATAACACCCCTTATAGACAGATGATATCATCCCTTATAGACAGATGATAACACCCCTTATAGACAGATGATAGCACCCCTTATAGACAGATGATAGCACCCCTTATAGACAGATGATAGCACCCCTTATAGACAGATGATATCACCCGTTATAGGCAGATGATAGCACCCCTTATAGACAGATGATAGCACCCCTTATAGACAAATGATAGCACCCCTTATAGACAGATGATAGCACCCCTTATAGACAGATGATATCATCCCTTATAGACAGATGATAGCACCCCTTATAGACAGATTATATCATCCCTTATAGACAGATGATAGCACCCCTTATAGACAGATGATAGCACCCCTTATAGACAGATGATAGCACCCCTTATAGACAGATGATAGCACCCCTTATAGACAGATGATACCACCCCTTATAGACAGATGATAGCACCCCTTATAGACAGATGATATCACCCCTTATAGACAGATGATAGCACCCCTTATAGACAAATGATAGCACCCCTTATAGACAGATGATAGCACCCCTTATAGACAGATGATATCACCCCTTATAGACAGATGATAGCACCCCTTATAGACAGATGATAGCACCCCTTATAGACAAATGATAGCACCCCTTATAGACAAATGATAGCACCCCTTATAGACAAATGATAGCACCCCTTATAGACAGATGATAGCACCCCTTATAGACAGATGATATCACCCCTTATAGACAGATGATAGCACCCCTTATAGACAGATGATAGCACCCCTTATAGACAGATGATATCACCCCTTATAGACAGATGATATCACCCCTTATAGACAGATGATAGCACCCCTTATAGACAGATGATATCACCCCTTATAGACAGATCATAGCACCCCTTATAGACAGATGATGTCATTCCTTATAGACAGATGATAACACCCCTTATAGACAGATGATAGCACCCCTTATAGGCAGATGATAACACCCCTTATAGACAGATGATAGCACCCCTTATAGACAGATGATAGCACCCCTTATAGACAGATGATAGCACCCCTTATAGACAGATGATATCACCCCTTATAGACAGATGATATCACCCCTTATAGACAGATGATAGCACCCCTTATAGACAGATGATATCACCCCTTATAGACAGATGATATCACCCCTTATAGACAGATGATAGCACCCCTTATAGACAAATGATAACACCCCTTATATACAGATGATATCACCCCTTATAGACAAATGATAACACCCCTTATAGACAAATGATAACACCCCTTATAGACAGATGATATCACCCCTTATAGAAAGATGATAGCACCCCTTATAGACAGATGATAGCACCCCTTATAGACAAATGATATCACCCCTTATAGACAAATGATAACACCCCTTATAGACAGATGATATCATCCCTTATAGACAGATGATATCACCCCTTATAGACAGATGATAGCACCCCTTAAAGACAGATGATAGCACCCCTTATAGACAGATGATAGCACCCCTTATAGACAGATGATAACACCCCTTATAGACAGATGATAGCACCCCTTATAGACAAATGATAGCACCCCTTATAGACAGATGATAGCACCCCTTATAGACAAATGATAGCACCCCTTATAGACAGATGATATCACCCCTTATAGACAGATGATAGCACCCCTTATAGACAGATGATATCACCTCTTATAGACAGATGATAGCACCTCTTATAGACTAATGAAAGCACCCCTTATAGACAGATGATAGCACCCCTTATAGACAAATGATAGCACCCCTTATACACAAATGATAGCACCCCTTATAGACAGATGATAACACCCCTTATAGACAGATGATATCACCCCTTATAGACAAATGATAGCACCCCTTATAGACAGATGATAGCCCCCCTTATAGACAGATGATAGCACCCCTTATAGACAAATGATAGCACCCCTTATAGACAAATGATAGCACCCCTTATAGACAGATGATAGCACCCCTTATAGACAGATGATAGCACCCCTTATAGACAGATGATATCACCCCTTATAGACAGATGATAACACCCCTTATAGACAGATGATATCACCCCTTATAGACAGATGATAGCACCCCTTATAGACAGATGATATCACCCCTTATAGACAGATGATATCACCCCTTATAGACAGATGATAGAACCCCTTATAGACAGATGATAGCACCCCTTATAGACAGATGATATCACCCCTTATAGACAGATGATATCACCCCTTATAGGCAGATGATAGCACCCCTTATAGACAGATGATATCACCCCTTATAGACAGATGATATCACCCCTTATAGACAGATGATAGCACCCCTTATAGACAAATGATAGCACCCCTTATAGACAGATGATAGCATCCCTTATAGACAGATGATAGCACCCCTTATAGACAGATGATATCACCCCTTATAGACAGATGATAACACCCCTTATAGACAGATGATATCACCCCTTATAGACAGATGATATCACCCCTTATAGACAGATGATAGCACCCCTTATAGACAGATGATATCACCCCTTATAGACAGATGATAGCACCCCTTATAGACAGATGATAGCACCCCTTATAGACAGATGATATCACCCCTTATTGACAGATGATAGCACCCCTTATAGACAGATGATAACACCCCTTATAGACAGATGATAGCATCCCTTATAGACAGATGATATCACCCCTTATAGACAGATGATAGCACCCCTTATAGACAGATGATAGCACCCTTTATAGACAGATGATAGCACCCCTTATAGACAGATGATAGCACCCCTTATAGACAGATGATAGCACCTCTTAAAGACTAATGAAAGCACCCCTTATAGACAGATGATTGCACCCCTTATAGACAGATGATAACACCTCGTATAGACAGATGATAGCACCCCTTATATACAGATGATAACACCCCTTATAGACAGATGATAGCACCCCTTATAGACAGATGATAGCACCCCTTATAGACAGATGATATTACCCCTTATAGACAGATGATAGCACCCCTTATAGACAGATGATAGCACCCCTTATAGACAGATGATAGCACCCCTTATAGACAGATGATATTACCCCTTATAGACAGATGATAGCACCTCTTATAGACAGATGATAGCACCTCTTATAGACTAATGAAAGCACCCCTTATAGACTAAATATATCACCCTTTATAGACAGAAGTTATCACCCCTTATAGACAGAAGATATCAACCCTTATAGACAGAAGATATCTCCCCTTATAGACAGAAGATAGCACCTCTTATAGATAAATGATAGCACCCCTTATAGACTAAATATATCACCCCTTATAGACAGATGATAGCACCCCTTATAGACAGATGATAGCACCCCTTATAGACAGATGATATTACCCCTTATAGACAGATGATAGCACCTCTTATAGACAGATGATAGCACCTCTTATAGACTAATGAAAGCACCCCTTATAGACTAAATATATCACCCTTTATAGACAGAAGTTATCACCCCTTATAGACAGAAGATATCAACCCTTATAGACAGAAGATATCTCCCCTTATAGACAGAAGATAGCACCTCTTATAGATAAATGATAGCACCCCTTATAGACTAAATATATCACCCCTTATAGACAGAAGATATCACCCCTTATAGACAGATGATATCACCCCTTACAGACAGAAGATATCCCCCCTTATAGACAGAAGATATCTCCCCTTACAGACAGAAGATATCCCCCCTTATAGACAGAAGATATCTCCCCTTACAGACAGAAGATATCCCCCCTTATAGACAGAAGATATCCCCCCTTATAGACAGAAGATATCTCCCCTTATAGACAGAAGATAGCACCTCTTATAGATAAATGATAGCACCCCTTATAGACTAAATATATCACCCCTTATAGACAGAAGATATCACCCCTTATAGACAGATGATATCACCCCTTACAGACAGAAGATATCTCCCCTTACAGACAGAAGATATCCCCCCTTATAGACAGAAGATATCTCCCCTTACAGACAGAAGATATCCCCCCTTATAGACAGAAGATATCTCCCCTTACAGACAGAAGATATCCCCCCTTATAGACAGAAGATATCTCCCCTTATAGACAGAAGATGTCCCCCCTTATAGACAAAACATCACCCCTTATAGACAGAAGATATCTCCCC
This sequence comes from Oncorhynchus mykiss, assembly GCF_013265735.2. Lineage (NCBI taxonomy): Eukaryota > Metazoa > Chordata > Actinopteri > Salmoniformes > Salmonidae > Oncorhynchus > Oncorhynchus mykiss. The sequence continues at coordinate 4,360,644 of NC_048587.1, read as the reverse complement.
TTATAGACAGAAGATATCTCCCCTTCTAGACAGAAGATGTCCCCCCTTATAGACAAAACATCACCCCTTATAGACAGAAGATATCTCCCCTTATAGACAGTAGATATCTCCCCCTATAGACAGTAGATATCTCCCCTTATAGACAGTAGATTTCCCCCTTACAGACAAAACATCACCTAGCCCTTTAAATCCATTGTCCTGAACAGTATTAGTTGTGATGTAATAGAGGTGTAGATGATGCAGCTTAATGTACAACTACCACACAACTGTTTTTCTTACTCAAAGAGCAAAGCATTGTGGGGCAGACATGGAACGATGGTCCTCTGTCACGCAGAACATGTCATGTACAGTATACTTAGTGTGCTGTGGTGATACAATACACACCCGTAGTATATGCATTATAAATACTGTAATATTCAAATGTCAGGTTGTTCCTACTGAACGTTGTTGTCTTGTCAGATAACATCACCTCATAGTGTTTGATATAGGTCAAAGTTCAGGCACTAGGTCAGTATGAACCCTTGATAATGCAGTTTTTTTTCCAGGTCACATTACAGTAGTGTCCCTAACACTTAACATATTTACTGGGTAGTTATATAGGTAGAGTACAGTGTAAATATAGATTTGGGTACTTACCATTGTATCCTAATTCAAACCGTGTCGCGCTGTTTTAATGCTGCTTGTATACAGACACTTGTTCAACTAGCTAGTATAATCAAAACCTAGCAACTACAGTCTATATCCCCTACAGTTCCAGTACTTGTTATTCAGGGATCAGTGATTTGAACGTGGAGACACTCATTCCTTTAAGGGATTCACAGCAGTGGAAGATGAAAGCCACACATCAACATCTCACCCAAAATACCACCCGGCTAAAAGTGGCTGACCTGCTGCCGCCCCTGCCGCCACCCCTAATGCCACCCCGGATGCCATCCCTAATGACATCCCTAATGCCACATCCAATGCCACCCCTATTGCCATCCCTAATGACATCCCTAATGCCACCTCCAATGCCACCCCTATTGCCATCCCTAATGACATCCCTAATGCCACCTCTAATGCCACCCCTATTGCCATCCCTAATGCCACCTCCAATGCCACCCCTAATGCCACCTCTAATGCCACCCCTAATGCCACCCCTAATGACACCCCTAATGACACCTCTAATGCCACCCCTAATGCCATCCCTTGTGCCACCCCTAATGCCACCCCTAATGACACCCCTAATGACACCCCTAATGACACCTCTAATGCCACCCCTAATGCCACCCATGATGCCACCCCTAATGTCACCCTTAATGTCACCCCTAATGCCACCCCTGATGCCACCCCTGATGTCACCCTGGATGCCACCCGGATGCCACCCCTAATGCCACCCCTAATGCCACATCTAATGCCACCCATAATGCCACCCCTAATGCCACCTCTAATGCCACCCATAATGCCACCCCTAATGCCACCCATAATGCCACCCATAATGCCACCCATGATACCACCCCTGATGCCACCCCTATGTCACCCCTAATGCCACCCCTAATGCCACCCCTAATGTCACCCCTATGTCACCCCTCTGTCCATGACAGAGGTATGGTGTCCTGTCCATGACAGAGGTATGGTGGGAAACACGACCAGAGACATACAGCAAATGTTGAACTAAGTTACGGTAGAGCTTTGGGTTGTAATAGAGCGACACTGGGTTTGATCTACCCTGGGGTACCCGTCTGTTTGTTAGCATTGCACACACACACAAATAAACTAATTGCAGAAATGATCAAATTCCCAAATGTTGTTCATGTAACCTTGCATGTCTCTTTCAAGGTGACTTCTCAGTCTTCCCCACTTAGCTCTGTTGAGCTGTCACAAAGCAAATGCATTGCACACTGGTTTTGATCTACCCTGGGGTACCCGTCTGTTTTGATAGCATTGCCATTGAGTGGAATGTTAGCTAAACAGACTTGCACCCAGGCTAGGTTTCATCTGTAAACATTTATTTTTTATTTTTTAAATACCTCCCAAAAATATAATAACTGTAGAGTTTGTATTCCTCTAAGGAAGTCTCATTTTGGCTTGCATCATTTCTGAGTGTGTAGTATACTATTTTCCATTTCCTGGTATTTGAAAGAGTAACGAAGAAATCATTTAGGAAAATGAAGATAACCGAGAGAGAATGTTCACAGACAAGAAATACCTTTATTAAATATTGTGTAAAATGAACATCTTTATACAGTTATTTGTAAAAATGTGGACATAAGCAAACACGCAAAAAAATGTACATGTTAAACCAAATGAATAGCTGACCGTTTAGTGAGATCCTCAGACTGAAGCCAACACAGCAATGAGTGCATGGTCTAATTAGCTGAAACACACACACACACACACACACACACACACACACACACACAAATAAACTAATTGCAGAAATGATCAAATTCCCAAATGTTGTTCATGTAACCTTGCATGTCTCTTTCAAGGTGACTTCTCAGTCTTCCCCACTTAGCTTTGTGGAGCTGTCACAAAGCAAATACATTGCACATTCATCATTTCATTCTTTATTTGTACAGCTGCCGTACATCGTGCTTCCTCATGGAAAAAAAACAACTTGTGCGCAGTTTGCCAAGAGGGAACATCCCTTTTCAATTATACTTAACATTACAATAGGAGATTTATTTTTTTTACAAAGTGTTAAGTGCAAAGTAAAAGATGAAAATGAAAAATATTGATAGAAACATGTGTCATGTGGGTTGATTTGGCACAACCAGGGAAATCAATAGTGTGAGGGAAGAAGAAGAAGGAGAAGAAGGAGAAGGAGAAGCAGAATAAGAAGAAGGAGGAGAAGGAGAAGAAGAAGGAGGAGAAGCAGGAGAAGGAGAAGGAGAAGAAGAAGAAGAAGAAGGAGGAGAAGGAGAAGGAGAAGAAGAAGAAGAAGAAGGAGGAGAAGGAGAAGAAGAAGGAGAAGAAGAAGGAGACGGAGAAGAAGAAGGAGGAGAAGAAGAAGGAGGAGAAGAAGGAGGAGAAGAAGGAGAAGAAGAAGGAGACGGAGAAGAAGAAGGAGGAGAAGAAGAAGAAGAAGGAGGAGAAGAAGGAGGAGAAGAAGGAGAAGAAGAATGAGACGGAGAAGAAGAAGGAGGAGAAGAAGAAGGAGGAGAAGAAGGAGGAGAAGAAGGAGAAGAAGAAGGAGACGGAGAAGAAGAAGGAGGAGAAGAAGAAGGAGGAGAAGAAGAAGGAGGAGAAGAAGAAGGAGAAGAAGAAGAAGGAGGAGAAGAAGAAGGAGAAGGAGAAGAAGGATGAGTGAATTTAGCTACAGTATGATGCTACAGTATTTGATGGAGTTTCTCCGGAATGTTCCGTACAGATCATTCTGTCTAGTGATAGTGAATGTGTGCATCTCTTCAACATCTCTTTAGATGTTAACTCTGATTTGGGGGCAGTATTAAGCCAAATATTAACAACAACAAAAAAGGTTAAGCACAAAATAGTCAAAAGATGAAGGGGGTCACCATAATTATTTTTTATTATTTTCAGTAAACAATGTTTGTGCTTTTTTTTTTTTTTTTTTACACCATAGATCATGTTCATGGAGCAAGGATTGACATTGTGGTGTAGGTACAGATTGATGTCATTCAACCAGCAGATCACTCTCGGGCCTTCCAAAGAGCTTCTCCTGACAGATTGTAATAAACATCAGTGATTCTTAATATGTATTTTCTAATCCAGATTAGATTGTTTTTCATGTGTGTTTTTTTTTAAATTTGAAATCCCTGTTTTTAAGACAGTTCTGCTAAGTGATATGGGGTAGCAGGTAAAAATGACTTTTTACATTCTACGAAAAACCAAAATGTACGACCACGAATTGAATCATACCTCTGGGGGAGGGAGGGGGGCGGCTGGACATGCACACAGTCTACTATTATTGATACAGCCATGTGTCACAAACAAGTCATTTGACTATACAACAAACAGTTTTATTCCAAAAAAGAAAAAAAAAGTATTTTGTTTTATATAACTTATATTAATACAAAAATAAACAATGAACTTTGACTGTTTTTTTTTCCTCAAAAAGAAAAAAAACAATGACCAACAAAATGAATTATTTTTGACAAAGTAAACTGTCAATTTGAGATACAAATTAAATGTTTTGACATTGCGATCTATCGATACAACAACAAAAAAAATAAGTGAATGTAAGCAAAAGTTATTGGCTTAATGTTCTGTATTATATCACAATATCTGGCCATGACAAACAATACGTACAAGATCAAATTAAATGATCGAAAGCAATTGTACAAAAAAAAATTCGAAGATAAATACAATATTTATAATTGATATGTTACAAAAAAAATTCCCTTAGTAACCCGCAAGTGTTTATGTGAAAGTGTTGCAATGTGTACGATGATTTACCCCTCACTGTTTCTATAAGGAATTTAAAAACTCTTGTCCTAAATATTTTAAGTGGATCTGAAAAAAAAAAAAAAAAAATTCAAGACAAGTGTATAAATATTTAGCTACAACTTTGGCAAAATCACAAAAGTCTACAATTGTATAACCACATACAAAAAACACATTAGGGGATAAGGAGACAGAAGTGAATGGACAACCTTCTGATACAAGAGACATAGACTTCACAGTAGCCTAAGAATGCAATATTATACAGTGCTGGCAAAAAGAGTTGAAAAACACATTTGCTTAAACTGTAAGCTGCAGAAGTGGAAGTAGTTAATTTTTACCAACAGACAGACAGACGCCTTTCATCTCTGTTAGTGTGCTTTATGAAGGCCCCAAAAAAATATATAATAATAATTGACTTACAATTCCTACCTACAATAAGTTAGAAAGTAATATGTTTTTTTTTTGATAAAGTAAGTCGACCAATCAAATTATTTTGTATTTACCTCTTCCTTGTTAATGTTTTTTTTATTTATTTTTTTTATTTTAATTTTAAATCATATATTTCATATTATTTCCAGTTGTAAAATGTGTTCACACTGTCTTGGCCCCCCTTTTCTCTTTACCACAAATTAAAAAAGAGAAAGAAATAAGGAATTCACATTTATAGAGACGCTCAACTGTTGTGCATCGTGCGAAGACAAACATGTTCTGAGGTACTGTCGTCAGCGTTGTTCATCAAACTGATCATCCTCAAAGATTCTCCCAACACATAGCAACAACTAGACGAAGCCAAGATCAAACCAGACACTTTTTTATACAAAATAGCAATTTTTCCTTCCTTCCTTTCTTCAAGACTGAGAAATGGTAAAATATGACAAGAAATCAGTCAATAAAATTAAATTGTTAATGACAGAGTGGCTTGCATGTCACAATTCATAATTGTTTGAATAAACTCTTTTGAAACAAGTCTTTTTTTTTCTCCTCTGAATAAACAGAATATGTTGTTGATTTTATTCATGATTGATGACACAGATTCAACCAGAATCTTCTAAAGGGTACTAAACAAGTCCCCCTGCAGCCCCTTTTGTGACGACTGGTGCTCGGGGGGGGGGGGGGGAGAGTGTTCGTTTTACATGGGTGGGACAACGAGTCCGGACATCCCTAGAAGATAAAGAGATGGGAAAGACAAACACCTTTAACATCACAGTTCGGTTCGTATAGCAATATACAATGCACAGAAATGTACACAGAGTGGATGGGGGGGTAGTGGGAGAGGGTTTAGGGGAGTGGGGGGGGGGGTAGTGGGAGAGGGTGTAGGGGAGTGGATAGGGGTGGGGGGGTAGTGGGAGAGGGTGTAGGGGAGTGGATAGGGGTGGGGGGGTAGTGGGAGCGGGTGTAGGGGAGTGGATGGGGTTAGGGGGGTAGTGGGAGAGGGTGTAGGGGAGTGGGTGGGGGTGGGGGGTAGTGGGAGAGTGTGTAGGGGAGTGGGTGGGGGTGGGGGTAGTGGGAGAGTGTGTAGGGGAGTGGGTGGGGGTGGGGGTAGTGGGAGAGTGTGTAGGGGAGTGGGTGGGGGTGGGGGTAGTGGGAGAGTGTGTAGGGGAGTGGGTAGGGGTGAAGGGGCCTGAGTGAAATTTGCTTTTCTAACATGACATAGTAGAAAGACTTCACTTTTTAAAAGAGGAGCTTTCTGACATTTTCAGGAGAAAAGCATCCGTCTCCCCAACATGTGTGATATTTCTTTTAGCGTTTTGTTAATGGCAAACAGCGGCCTGAGGTCCCAGGAGGCAGTCCAGGCTGACAGCTGAGAAACAACATGGTCACGTCTGCTAACGTCAGATACCCTACCCAGGACTCTCTCTCTCTCTCTCTCTCTCTCTCTCTCTCTGTCTCTCTGTCTCTCTCTCTCTCTCTCTCCCCCTGTCTCTCTGTCTCTCTCTCTCTCTGTCTCTCTTTCTCTCTCTCTCTCTCTGTCTCTCTCTCTATGTCTCTCTCGCTCTCTCTCTCTATCTCTCTGTCTCTCTCTCTGTCTGTCTCTCTCTCTCTCTCTCTCTGTCTCTCTCTCTCTCTCTCTCTCTCTCTCTCTCTCTCTGTCTCTCTCTCTCTCTCTCTCTCTCTCTCTCTGTCTCTCTCTCTCTCTCTCTCTCTCTCTGTCTCTCTCTGTCTCTCTGTCTCTCTCTCTGTCTCTCTCTGTCTCTCTCTGTCTCTCTGTCTCTCTCTCTCTGTCTCTCTCTCTCTATCTCTCACCAGCAAAGGACCAGACACTTCTCAGGTTCCCTCAAATTGAAATCCTTGGTAGTTTTTTTTTACGCCAACATTGCTGCAAGGCATTCTACCATATAGCAGGTCTCTGCATTTTACAGCTTTTTAAGTCTTATCACAAGGTATCTGAGGTGCACATAATCTGAAATTCTAGAGTTTTGCGTGTTATGAACACGATTTTATACATTTTTATGATGATATACAGTATGCATCTACTTCTAAGAAATATATATATATATATACTGACTCCTAGATTCAATCAGATCAAATGAACCAGCGATAGCAGACACCCGAATAGCGGATGATTTGTTGATGATAAAGTGTAGGCCGAAGTAATCACCTCAAATTGAAAAATCATTCAACAAAATAATGAGTGTTTTCAACACCCTGAATGAAGGTGTCGATTACAACTCCCATTCCAGTGTTCCAACTCGTCAACAAGGCTGCACAGGATTTATGTTAATGCAACTTATTACAGCCAATGGCAGGATTTATTTTAATGCAACTCATTACAGCCAATAGCAGGATTTAATTTAATGCAACTTATTACAGCCAATAGCAACATCCGCTTTAGGAGCCGCTTCGTGATTTGACAACTCTAATGCAGTTCCACCTCCAACACAACCGCTATGCAGTTATCGGCTAGTGGATCTGATTGAATGGAGCCCTGAATTGCAGTGTTCAGATGCTAGGGAGAGTATCCTATAGATGAATTGCAGTGTTCAGATGCCAGGGAGAGTATCCTATAGATGAACTGCAGTGTTCAGATGCCAGGGAGAGTATCCTATAGATGAATTGCAGTGTTCAGATGCTAGGGAGAGTATCCTATAGATAAATTGCAGTGTTCAGATGCCAGGGAGAGTATCCTATAGCTGAACTGCAGTGTTCAGATGCCAGGGAGAGTATCCTATAGATGAACTGCAGTGTTCAGATGCTAGGGAGAGTATCCTATAGCTGAACTGCAGTGTTCAGATGCTAGGGAGAGTATCCTATAGCTGAACTGCAGTGTTCAGATGCTAGGGAGAGTATCCTACAGATGAGCTGCCAGAAGAAAGCAGATTGATATACTCGGGTCCTTCAACTCACTTTAACAATTAGGCCTTCCTGTTTCTCCATTGCTTTGGACTTATTTGTGGTGTCACGGTTGGAATGCTTTTAAGTTTGCCAGTTGGACTTGATGACAAGGCATTCCTCATTAATTTCTGCAGACTACATATTAATAAGTGTACACATGTAACAGCATGAACTTTTAATTTCCCACTTCATTAGCTCTCTGCGTTATTAATATTGGATGTACACACTGTGACTAAAACCTGTTTTCAAGCACGACGCGTCGGCCTCGACACCGAGCAGGAAAAGTCCAAATCCAGAATCACACTTTCGTTGGAAACTGGTTGACGCTGATGTGTTTTTCTTGCACAATGACTCCCTCTGTATTTTCTGTTGAGTTTCTGCTTTTTCTCAATTAGAAAAGCCATATATATATATATATATATACACACAGACTGTGTTGCGTCGCGTAACGTTGTCTTGGTGTTAAACTGCACAACTAGCAAAAAAACACACAGTGGATAAAATGTGTACGCTTTTAACCGAGAGCAGGAAAAAAAACATGATTATTCTTTTTTAAACCGAGGACAATACTCCAGCTAAATCAGAGGGAAGTTTGGAGGGGGGGGGGGGTGATGGGTTGAGGGGGTAGGGGGGGTGTAGGGGTGGAGGGGAGGATGGGTGGAGGGGGGGGGGGGGTGGATATTAAAGCATACAATGTACAATTCAGATTAAATGTAAAAGAGGGCTGGATCCTAGGGCTGCAGTGAATAAGGCAGAAGTACGATAGCTACGGGACCTTACGTGATTGGTTTGTTTATCATTACAGTACTCAGCTTAGGATACATGTTGTATCTATCAGGCTTTCAGGGTTCGGCTCAATTCTGAGTTTCTGAATTGAAGTGAATTCAAACCATGAATTTTGAATTGAATTTGAACTGGCCACAAACCCACAGGAAGCATCATTTGAACTGGCCACAAACCCACAGGAAGCATCATTTGAACTGGCCACAAACCCACAGGAAGCATCATTTGAACTGAAGGAATTATAATACACGTTTCAAAGCATAACAAACTAATTCAACTGAGAATTAGTTCCACTTATTAACAAGCAATATATGCCAGATTTCAAATATTCGTTTTTTAAGATGTCAAACAGTATTTTTCATTGTTATGAAAGATTTCTAGATTACTAGATTGTTCCCAGTGTTTGATCAAATGCATTCTGGGAAATATATATGTTATATTTAGATTATTTAATTGATCCTTTATTTAACTAGGCAAGTCAGTTAAGAACAAATTCTTATTTACATGACGGCCTACAGGGGAACAGTGGGTCACCTGCCTTGTTCAGATGCAGAACAAATGATGTTTACATTTCGGTTACTGTCCCAAAGCTCTAACCACTAGGTTACCTGGTTCTAACCACTAGGTTACCTGGTTCTAACCACTAGGTTACCTGGTTCTAACCACTAGGTTACCTGGTTCTAACCACTAGGCTACCTGGTTCTAACCACTAGGCTACCTGGTTCTAACCACTAGGCTACCTGGTTCTAACTACTAGGTTACCTGGTTATAACCACTAGGTTACCTGGTTCTAACCACTAGGCTACCTGGTTCTAACCACTAGGTTACCTGGTTCTAACCACTAGGCTACCTGGTTCTAACCACTAGGCTACCTGGTTCTAACCACTGAGTTACCTGGTTCTAACCACTAGACTACCTGGTTCTAACCACTAGACTACCTGGTTCTAACCACTAGGTTACCTGGTTCTAACCACTAGACTACCTGGCTCTAACCACTAGGTTACCTGGTTCTAACCACTAGACTACCTGGTTCTAACCACTAGGCTACCTGGTTCTAACCACTAGGCTACCTGGTTCTAACCACTAGGTTACCTGGTTCTAACCACTAGACTACCTGCCACCCCATTAAGGGGCATCCTGAATTATTATAGACAACCCACACCATGTTCTTAATATTTCCAGACCACTGTAATTATTTAAAATAGTTTTAGGATAATTATTATTATAATTATTTTATTTTGTTAATGTTTCAACCATATGCTATATGGCATTCGTAACCATACAATGATGTCAAAATGAGCATTCCTTAATAATAATAAATAATAAATAATTACAATTTCATGGAATTTAATTGAATTACATCTACTTCCTTTAATTCAAATTATTTTTCAAATGTTGCTTTCTGTGAGACATTTTTTTCAATTGGAATTAAAGAGCAATTTACAAATGAAATCTGAATTGACCCCAACCCTGTATGTACTGGTACGCTGTATTATGATGCAAAAAAAATATATGGGGGGAGAGTAACCCCTCCAAGAGACTCCTAACTTCCCTTAATCATGAATGGTTTGATAAATAAATACAGAAATAAATAAATAAACACATACATGCAGGCATAATGTACCCATCAATCCATCCATCCGTCCACGCAATCATCATCCATCCTCAAATATATCATTTATGTCCACTCGTACTCTCGTTTAACCCAGGCTGGTGGTGCATGGTTGCCATGGTTTTGGGTGGAGGTGGGCAGGCAGGCAGGTGAGAGAGATGCCAGCGGGCCAACAGGTCAGAACAGAACAGAGAGATGCCAGTGGGCCAACAGGTCAGAACAGAACAGAGAGATGCCAGTAGGCCAACAAGTCAGAACAGAACAGAAGGACAGAATGACTATGGAGGGCACTGTAAAAGGAGGGGAGGACGGCTCACCTTGAAGTCCATTGCCATTTGCACTGGTGCAAGAAGGTGGTGGAGAAGCTTGGGGCCTTACAACAGGGGCAAAGGCGCTCTTTTGTTTCACTGCAGAGATGACATTGGCAGGTGAGAATGAGAAAATGCCGTGTGTACTGCTACAGTTTGTAGAGAGGCTGACCGAAGAGGCTGCCATGGTGGGGCTCGACGGCACTACTGCAATAAAGCAAACATAAGCACCAATCAGAGAGGCGTTTCACCATGGCACAGATCATTAAAAAATCAAGATGTTTTAGATTCATTTGATTAAATTAATTGATAGGCCCTTGCCTCTTTTCAAATCAAAACGTATATAGATTTGGGAAGAAATCAGGAGAAATCAAGATGATTGTGATTTTTAAATAAAAAAAATCAGAATTTGGATGGGATTCGACAAATAATTACATTTACGTAACTAAGAAACCAATTTGTAATAATAAGAACAAGAACAAAAAATTCCAAATCATATTTGGAGTTTGTGGGATTGTGATATGAAATGTTCTGCCTTGGCCACTCTGGATAATAGGTATCTGACAATAGACTCTTGACTTGGGGGGAAAATCACTCACGAAAACTTTGCTTCTATAATTTTGGGGCATTTTCTTTTGGGGGAAGTGCACCATGTCATACTTTTTTTAAACTTTTCCATTTATTTGTTTTTTTGTGTGTAAATTTGTAAGTCTGATTGATTATTATTTTTGTTATTTTTTTCAAGTTGGGTCTTGAGCCTCCAGAGCCTCCAGAGTCACCCCTCCTTTTATCCAGTAGCACACATTCCAAAAAATACAAACACTAATCAAAACAATAACAGAGGAGGGGGGGGGGGGGGGGGGGGGGGGGGGGGGGGTTAGGCAAAAATCAAGAAAATCAAAAATCAAGAAAATCAAGAAAATCAAAAATCATGAAAATCCAAAATCAAGAAAAATCTAAGCCTCTCAGACTCGTAGACACGGAGGAAGTCGAGGTGGTGTGTCGTTACCTTGATACTTACTGCCGTAGGGGGAGTTGGCAGAGGAGCCGTTGAGGAAGCCTGGTGAACTGGGTACTCCCAGATTGGACATGGGGTTGCCGTAGCCGTTCATGCTGTTGCTAACGGTGTTGTAGTTGGCCTGTTGTGGTGTGCTGCTGGGGACGTAGCCTCGAGGGGACACACTGCTGGTTTGACGGCTGTATCCTACTGTTGAGAGGGGGAGAAAAGGACTTAGGGAAGGTAGAACCACAACATTGGGCTATTTTATGGATAAATAGTCTACTATATGTCCGAAGTGACGACCTATTCCTTATTTAGTGCCCTGCTTTTGATCAGGGACCACAGGGAGCATAGGTACCATAGGTATCATAGGTACCATAGGTATCATAGGGAACATAGGGCTCTGGTCAAAAGTAGTGCACTATGTAGGGCAGGGGTGTCAAACTCATTCCATGGAGGGCCTAGTGTCTGCAGGTTTTTAGTTGTTCCTTTCAATTAAGCCCGAGACAACCAGGTGAGGGGAGTTCTTTACTGAGACCTAGACAACCAAGTGAGGGGAGTTCCTTACTGAGACCTAGACGACCAGGTGAGGGGAGTTCCTTACTAAGCCCGAGACAACCAGGTGAGGGGAGTTCTTTACTGAGACCTAGACAACCAGGTGAGGGGAGTTCCTTACTGAGACCTAGACAACCAGGTGAGGGGAGTTCCTTACTGAGACCTAGACAACCAGGTGAAGGGAGTTCCTTACTAAGCCCTAGACAACCAGGTGAGGGGAGTTCCTTACAATGCCCTAGACAACCAGGTGAGGGGAGATTCTTACTAAGCCCTAGACAACCAGGTGATGGGAGTTCCTTACTAAGACCTAGACAACCAGGTGAGGAGAGTTCCTTACTAAGCCATAGACAACCAGGTGAGGGGAGTTCCTTACTAAGCCCTAGATAACCAGGTGAGGGGAGTTCCTTACTAAGCCCTAGACAACCAGGTGAGGGGAGTTCCTTACTACGACCTAGACAACCAGGTGAGGGGAGTTCCTTACTGAGACCTAGACAACCAGGTGAGGGGCGTTCCTTACTACGACCTAGACAACCAGGTGAGGGGAGTTCCTTACAACGCCCTAGACAACCAGGTGAGGGGACTTCCTTACTACGACCTTGACAACCAGGTGAGGGGAGTTCCTTACTGAGACCTAGACAACCAGGTGAGGGGCGTTCCTTACTGAGACCTAGACAACCAGGTGAGGGGCGTTCCTTACAATGCCCTAGACAACCAGGTGAGGGGAGTTCCTTACTACGACCTAGACAACCAGGTGAGGGGAGTTCCTTACAATGCCCTAGACAACCAGGTGAGGGGAGTTCCTTACTACGACCTAGACAACCAGGTGAGTGGAGTTCCTTACAATGCCCTAGACAACTAGGTGAGGGGAGTTCCTTACTACGACCTAGACAACCAGGTGAGGGGAGTTCCTTACAATGCCCTAGACAACCAGGTGAGGGGAGTTCCTTACAATGCCCTAGACAACAGGTGAGGGGATTTCCTTACAATGCCCTAGACAACCAGGTGAGGGGAGTTCCTTACAATGCCCTAGACAACAGGTGAGGGGAGTTCCTTACAATGCCCTAGACAACAGGTGAGGGGAGTTCCTTACTACGACCTAGACAACCAGGTGAGGGGAGTTCCTTACTGAGACCTAGACAACCAGGTGAGGGGAGAGTTCCTTACTAAGACCTAGACAACCAGGTGAGGGGAGTTCCTTACTAAGACCTAGACAACCAGGTGAGTGGCGTTCCTTACTAAGACCTAGACAACCAGGTGATGGGAGTTCCTTACTAAGACCTAGACAACCAGGTGAGGGGAGTTCCTTACTAAGCCCTAGACAACCGGGTGAGGGGAGATCCTTACTAATCAGTGATCTTAATTCAACTACGAAGGAGGAGCGAATGCCCGCAGACACTCGACCCTCCGTGGAATGAGTTTGACTGGCGACGTAGGGAATTGAGTGCTATTCAGCACAAACCCTTAAAGGGAAGCCTGACGCTGGACCTCAGTGCTTTACTGTGTTGTTAAGACTCTGTGTCCATCAGCCCGCTGACGGACACCACTCCTGTATTATGTCTTGTGTCCAGTAAGTACACAGATGTGTGCTTCTCCTTATGGAAACACACGGAAACCTACCCAGGAAAACCCTAAGACTTAGACAACCAGGTGACAACCTGTAAATACAACCAGTAAATACAACCAGTAAATACAACCAGTAAATACAACCAGTAAATACAACCAGTAAATGCAACCAGTAAATACAACCAGGTGACAACCAGTAAATACAACCAGTAAATACAACCAGTAAATGCAACCAGTAAATACAACCAGTAAATACAACCAGGTGACAACCAGTAAATACAACCAGTAAATACAACCAGTAAATACAACCAGTAAATACAACCAGTAAATACAACCAGGTGACAACCAGTAAATACAACCAGGTGGCAACCAGTAAATACAACCAGTAAATACAACCAGTAAATACAACCAGTAAATGCAACCAGTAAATACAACCAGTAAATACAACCAGGTGACAACCAGTAAATACAACCAGGTGACAACCAGTAAATACGACCAGTAAATACAACCAGTAAATGCAACCAGTAAATACAACCAGTAAATACAACCAGGTGACAACCAGTAAATACAACCAGTAAATACAACCAGTAAATACAACCAGTAAATACAACCAGGTGACAACTAGTAAATACAACCAGGTGACAACCAGTAAATGCAACCAGTAAATACAACCAGTAAACACAACCAGTAAATACAACCAGTCCTGTATGCTGGATTGTCTGTATTGACTGTGTAGCCATCACATAATATCCACATGGGTTTTTGCTTGTAAATGTAACCTTTATTTAAAAATAAAAAAAGGCAAGTCAGTTAAAAAACAAATTCTTATTTATAATGACGGCCTACTCCGGCCAAACCTGGACGAAGCTGGGCCAATTGTGCACCGCCGTATGGGACTCCCAAACACAGCCAGATGTGATACAGCCTGGAGTCGAACCAGGGATTGTAGTGACGCCTCTTGCATTGTGATGCAGTACCTTAGACCGCTGCGCCACTCATAGCTTTCTATAGGTCTACCAGGAAGACCTGTGTACACTCCTAGCATCTAGCTAGCTATAGGTCTACCAGGAAGACCTGTGTACACTCCTAGCGTCTAGCTAGCTATAGGTCTACTAGTGAGACCTGTATACACTCCTAGCATCTAGCTAGCTATAGGGTCTACCAGTGAGACCTGTGTACACTCCTAGCATCTAGCTAGCTATAGGTCTACCAGGAAGACCTGTGTACACTCCTAGCATCTAGCTAGCTATAGGTCTACCAGTGAGACCTGTATACACTCCTAGCATCTAGCTAGCTATAGGTCTACCAGGAAGACCTGTGTACACTCCTAGCATCTAGCTAGCTATAGGTCTACCAGTGAGACCAGTGTACACTCCTAGCATCTAGCTAGCTATAGGTCTACCAGTGACCTTAGCAGTGGCAACACAGAACATATATAGACACTGACCTTAGCAGTGGCAACACAGAACAGAAGTAAACCCTGATCTTAGCAGTGGCAACACAGAACAGAAGTAAACCCTGATCTTAGCAGTGGCAACACAGAAGATATATTATTATCATATAGTATTATCATCCCAGGCGGCTGCTAAGTGAATAGTGGTGAGCGTTAGGTGGGTCGGCGGGTCATTCCCAGCCGAGCCAGGCAGGCAAACAGAACAGGGGAGGCTGTGACAGCGTCAAGCCCCCAGGGATCAGTTATAAGATCCAGCAAGAGAAGATAGAGAAGCAGCAAGCAGAGAGTCAGAGCCGGCCAGGTAATATTTAAAGGGTAAAGCTAGATTAGTTGTTGTCGGCAGCTTATCTTCACTCATGGAGCGCGTCCCAAATGGCACCTTATTCCCTATATAGTGCACTACTTTACCAATGTAGTGCACTACTTTCCCTATATAGTGCACTACTTTACCAATATAGTGCACTAATTTCCCTATATAGTGCACAACTTTCCCCTATGTAGTGCACTACTTTCCCTATATAGTGCACGACTTTAACAATGTAGTGCACTACTTTCCCTATATAGCGCACGACTTTCCCCTAGGTAGTGCACTATGAAGGGCATAGGCAGCCATTTGGGAGGTCCCCACGGCCACATACCCTGGTCATTACCCTGTGATGTTTCTGAGACGTTGACGGCGAGCTGGCTGCCGAACGAGTTGACCCCCATCATGCCGCCGTGCGACGCCGTGTTGCCCAGCGAGGGGATCTGGTTGTGGTTGCGCGGGACGCTGTACAGGGCCTCGGCGATGTCGGCCGCTCGCTTCAGGATGATCTCCTGAAAGTAGAGGAGAGGACGCGTCACAAGGGATCCGTACATTTGCCTTTAACAGTTAAACATTTAGTCTCATTGTGACCTTGTGTATTTGAACACATACAGGTATGAAGGTTACAGTAATGGTAGGTGTATTTATTATGGATCCCAGCAGCTACTCTTCCTGGGGTTTATTATGGATCCCCATTAATTCCTGCCAAGGCAGCAGCTACTCTTCCTGGGGTTTATTATGGATCCCCATTCATTCCTGCCAAGGCAGCAGCTACTCTTCCTGGGGTTTATTATGGATCCCCATTAGTTCCTGACAAGGCAGCAGCTACTCTTCCTGGGGTTTATTATGGATCCCCTTTAGTTCCTGCCAAGGCAGCAGCTACTCTTCCTGGGGTTTATTATGGATCCCCATTAATTCCTGCCAAGGCAGCAGCTACTCTTCCTGGGGTTTATTATGGATCCCCTTTAGTTCCTGCCAAGGCAGCAGCTACTCTTCCTGTGGTTTATTATGGATCCCCATTAGTTCCTGCCAAGGCAGCAGCTACTCTTCCTGGGGTTTATTATGGATGCCCATTAATTCCTGCCAAGGCAGCAGCTACTCTTCCTGGGGTTTATTATGGATCCCCATTAATTCCTGCCAAGGCAGCAGCTACTCTTCCTGGGGTTTATTATGGATCCCCATTCGTTCCAGCCAAGGCAGCAGCTACTCTTCCTGGTGTCCAGCAAAATTAAGGCAGTTATACAGTTTTTAAAAAAAAACATTACAATACATTCACAACACATTAAGTGTTTGCCCTCAGGCCCCTACTCTACTACCACATATCTACAATACAAGATCCATGTGTACATGTGTGTATAGTGTGTATGTTGTCATGTGTGTGTGTGTGTGTGTGTGTGTGTGTGTGTGTGCGTGTGTGCGTGTGAGTGTGTGTGTGTGTGTGTGTGTGTGTGTGTGTGTGTGTGTGTGTGTGTGTGTGTGTGTGTGTGTGTGTGTGTGTGTGTGTGTGTGTGTGTGTGTGTGTGTGTGTGTTTGTTGCTTCACAGTCCCCGCTGTTCCATAAGGTTTTTTTTTATCTGTATTTTAAATCTAATTTTACACTTTGCATGAGTTACTTGATATGGAATATAGTACCATGTAGTCATTGCTCTATGTAGTACTGTGGAATAGAGTACCATGTAGTCATGGCTCTATGTAGTACTGTGGAATAGAGTACCGTGTAGTCATGGCTCTATGTAGTACTGTGGAATAGAGTACCATGTAGTCATGGCTCTATGTAGTACTGTGGAATAGAGTTCTGTGTAGTCATGGCTCTATGTAGTACTGTGGAATAGAGTTCCATGTAGTCATGGCTCTATGTAGTACTGTGGAATAGAGTTCCATGTAGTCATGGCTCTATGTAGTACTGTGGAATAGAGTACCATGTAGTCATGGCTCTATGTAGTACTGTGGAATAGAGTACCATGTAGTCATGGCTCTATGTAGTACTGTGGAATAGAGTTCCATGTAGTCATGGCTCTATGTAGTACTGTGGAATAGAGTTCCATGTAGTCATGGCTCTATGTAGTACTGTGGAATAGAGTTCCATGTAGTCATGGCTCTATGTGGTACTGTGGAATAGAGTTCCATGTAGTCATGGCTCTATGTGGTACTGTGTGCCTCCCATAGTCTGTTCCGGACTTGGCGACTGTAAAGAAACCTCTGGTGGCACGTCTTGTGGGGTATGTGTGGGTGTCCGAGCTGTGTGCCAGTAGTTTAAACAGACACCGCTGTGCATTCAAACTGCTGTCATTTGTGGATGTTTCAGTATAACTGAGTCATCTGAAACTGCTACAGTACAAGGTCATAATTTAGCTGAAACATTGGAGAGAGAGAGAGAGGGAGAGAGAGAGAGAGAGAGAGAGAGAGAGAGAGAGAGAGAGAGAGAGAGAGAGAGAGAGAGAGAGTGAAAAAAAATATAAGTACTACCTAGGTCAATTCGTCTGAATGCATCAGAGCCTGATAAAGCTGTGCTCCATACATTTATTTGGAGGGAATTTGCATTGGTTACAGAAAGCACCTTTTGGCCCTGGTTCAAGGTTATTCTCTCATTTGAATAGGTCTCTCTGTGTGTGTGTGTTTTGACTGATTACCTCCTCTATCTCAGATGTGTGCAGTAGCCAGGAATAAATGCGTTGGGAGAAAGAAGGAGAAATAAATATTCAACCTCTCCGAGAGCAATGACACCACAGTACTACATACAGTACAATGGCCTGGAGCTGGCTTTGAAATAGAGAAGGAAAGTGGAGGGTTGCAGGGGGGGGGGGGCTGATTTAATTACCGCAAATGTACACAAAGAGAGAGCGAGAGAGAGAGAGAGAGAGACCGAGAGAGAGAGAGAGAGACCGAGAGAGAGAGAGACCGAGAGAGAGAGAGAGAGAGAGAGAGACCGAGAGAGACCGAGAGAGACACCGAGAGAGACCGAGAGAGAGACTGAGAGAGAGACCGAGAGAGAGAGAGACTGAGAGAGAGACCGAGAGAGAGAGAGAGACCGAGAGAGAGAGAGAGAGAGAGAGAGAGAGAGAGAGAGAGAGAGAGAGAGACCGAGAGAGAGAGAGAGAGAGAGAGAGAGAGAGAGAGAGAGACCGAGAGAGAGACTGAGAGAGAGACAGAGAGAGAGAGAGAGAGAGAGACTGAGAGAGAGACCGAGATAGAGCCCGAGAGAGAGACCGAGAGAGAGAGAGAGAGAGAGAGAGAGAGAGAGAGAGAGAGAGAGAGACAGAGAGAGAGAGAGACACAGAGAGAGAGAAGTCTGCATGTGATAGACTGTGCAGAGCGCAGGATGCTGTGTTGTGTCTTTACCTGGTTGTTGTGGGGCATCCCATACAGAGCCTCCACAAGGTCAGCTGCTCTCTTCAGCAACACCTCCTACAGGAAAGAACACATGAGACCAGAGTCAGACACACAACACAGGAAGGAAAAGGAGAGACACACCAGCGCAGAACGACCAAACAATCTCAGAGTCCATCTTTTTATCCAGGTCTTCCTTTGGAAAGAGGTCTTCTGACCTCAACTGGACTGTCAGGTTAGATAAAGGTTAAATATACTGAATAAAAAAATATAAACGTAACATGCAACAGTTTCAAAGATTTTACTGAGTTACGGTTCATAGAAGGAAATCAGTCATTTCAAGTAAATGGTTCTCAGGATCTCGTCACGTGTATCTTTGGTGTATTCAAATTGCCATCGATAAAATGCTGTTGTGTTTGTTGTCCGTAGCTTATGCCTGCCCCTAACATAACCCCACCGCCACCATGGAGCTCTCTGTTCACAACGCTGGCATTACCGCTCGACCACACACAGCCATACATGTAGTCCGCGGTTGGAGGCGGCTTATGGTAGAGAAATTAAACCTATGAACATGCTAATTGCACGCTCCCTCAAAATTGTAGACTGTGGCATTGTGTTGTGTGACAAAACTGCACATTTTAGCGTCGCTTCTTATTGTCCAAAGCACAAGGTGCACCTGTGTAATGATCATGCCGTTTAATCAACTTCTTGACATGCCACACCTGTCAGGTGGATGGATTATCTTGGCAAAGGAGAAATGCTCACTAACAGGGATGTAAACAAATTTAGAGAGAGATAAGCTTTTTCGAACGTATCGGGAAAATTCCGGGTATATTTTATTACGGCTCCTGAAACACGAGAACAACACTTTACAATGTTGTGTTTACATTTTTGTTCAGTGTGGATAAAAAAATAAAAAAAAACGTTTTTTGCACATCCATTGTTTAGGGAAGTTGGCTAGCCTAGTAGGTGCTGTATATAACCTACTACTGTACCAGTTCTGATAAGGAT
>NC_048587.1:4313509-4326009 GCF_013265735.2 Oncorhynchus mykiss | reverse complement strand
TGAGATAAATTGCCTGGTTCGGGGGTAAACATATGCTGCAATTCAAACTGTCCGCTCCGCTTTGCTCCGGGATAATACGTATTGATCTCAACCCAACTTCTTCCCAATTCTGCTTACTGACCTCTGACCTCTGGGATAATGAGGGAGGGAGGGACCCACTGTGACCTGTTCAGAGGACATAGAGGAGGAGTGTGGAGTTCCCTTACAGGGGTGACGATAATGATTCATGATTACTAGGAAGACGGTTATATACATACGTGGATACATATGGCTGTCTGGACTGTTGGTGTCTGTCATGACTTCTGTCTGGCTCCTATCTAGTGTTAGATATCATAGTGTTGTCTGGCTCCTATCTAGTGTTAGATATCATAGTGTTGTCTGGCTCCTATCTAGTGTTAGATATCATAGTGTTGTCTGGCTCCTATCTAGTGTTAGATATCATTGTGTTGTCTGGCTCCTATCTAGTGTTAGATATCATAGTGTTGTCTGGCTCCTATCTAGTCCTGTGTTCGATATCATAGTGTTGTCTGGCTCCTATCTAGTGTTAGATATCATAGTGTTGTCTGGCTCCTATCTAGTGTTAGATATCATAGTGTTGTCTGGCTCCTATCTAGTGTTAGATATCATAGTGTTGTCTGGCTCCTATCTAGTGTTAGATATCATAGTGTTGTCTGGCTCCTATCTAGTGTTAGATATCATAGTGTTGTCTGGCTCCTATCTAGTGTTAGATATCATAGTGTTGTCTGGCTCCTATCTTGTGTTAGATATCATAGTGTTGTCTGGCTCCTATCTAGTCCTGTGTTAGATATCATAGTGTTGTCTGGCTCCTACCTAGTCCTGTGTTAGATATCATAGTGTTGTCTGGCTCCTATCTAGTGTTAGATATCATAGTGTTGTCTGGCTCCTATCTAGTCCTGTGTTAGATAGCACAGTGTTGTCTGGCTCCTATCTAGTCCTGTGTTAGATATCATAGTGTTTTCTGGCTCCTATCTAGTGTTAGATATCTTAGTGTTGTCTGGCTCCTATCTAGTGTTAGATATCATAGTGTTGTCTGGCTCCTATCTAGTGTTAGATATCATAGTGTTGTCTGGCTCCTATCTAGTCCTGTGTTAGATATCATAGTGTTTTCTGGCTCCTATCTAGTGTTAGATATCTTAGTGTTGTCTGGCTCCTATCTAGTGTTAGATATCATAGTGTTGTCTGGCTCCTATCTTGTGTTAGATATCTTAGTGTTGTCTGGCTCCTATCTAGTGTTAGATATCATAGTGTTGTCTGGCTCCTATCTAGTGTTAGATATCATAGTGTTGTCTGGCTCCAATCTAGTGTTAGATATCATAGTGTTGTCTGGCTCCTATCTAGTGTTAGATATCATAGTGTTGTCTGGCTCCTATCTAGTGTTAGATATCATTGTGTTGTCTGGCTCCTATATAGTGTTAGATATCTTAGTGTTGTCTGGCTCCTATCTAGTGTTAGATATCATAGTGTTGTCTGGCTCCTATCTAGTCCTGTGTTAGATATGTCCCATCATAGTGTTGTTCGTTTGCTCTTCCTGTTCTCTGTGTTCCAGACCAGGCCATGTCCTCAGCTAAGGCTTAGCGTTAAATCAAACCAAGCTCATGTCTGTTTAAGGCCTGTGATGAACGATGCAGGTCTTTCATGAGGGGGTGGGGGATTTGTTTGGTAATGAGCTCAGATGCTCTGCCTTTATCCTGATCGGTAAACGACAGGGACAAGAAGAAGAGGAGAGACGGGGAGGGAGGGAACACGAGACCTAGGCACACGCAGGCATGCGCTCGCTGGCACACACACACACACACACACACCTTCTCCTGCTGCAGGTGAATGTAAAGTGAGGTACTGACTGGGGTCAGTTTGGGATCCTTATGGTAATTAGCTGCATCAGACCTGATTTAGATCAGATGTAGGGGAGACTCTGGATCCTTATGGTAATTAGCTTCATCAGACCTGATTTAGATCAGGGGATGTAGAGGAGACTCTGGATCCTTACAGAAAACACATTGCTTAGGTGATTGCTGCACGTGGTGTATCTCTCTGTGTGTGTGTGTGTGTGTGTGTGTGTGTGTGTGTGTGCGTGTGCGTGTGCGTGTGCGTGTGCGTGTGCGTGTGCGTGTGTGTGTGTATGTTTAAATGATGGAAAGCTTTGCCCTTGTTCTCACTGAAACAACATTCTTCAGTAGGGTGACACCCTGTACAATATTAGATGCTTGGCAGAGACAAGTCTTTATTTTGGTCATATGAGAACTATGGTATAATAACAACACAATAGAAAACACAGCACCCACACCCCCAGATCACATGACAACAGCACCCACACCCCCAGATCACATGACAACAGCACCCACACCCCCAGATCACATGACAACAGCACCCACACCCCCAGATCACATGACAACATCACCCACACCCCCAGATCACATGACAACATCACCCACACCCCCAGATCACATGACAACAGCACCCACACCCCCAGATCACATGACAACAGCACCCACACCCCCAGATCACATGACAACAGCACCCACACCCCCAGATCACATGACAACAGCACCCACACCCCCAGATCACATGACAACATCACCCACACCCCCAGATCACATGACAACAGCACCCACACCCCCAGATCACATGACAACATCACCCACACCCCCAGATCACATGACAACAGCACCCACACCCCCAGATCACATGACAACAGCACCCACACCCCCAGATCACATGACAACATCACCCACACCCCCAGATCACATGACAACATCACCCACACCCCCAGATCACATGACAACAGCACCCACACCCCCAGATCACATGACAACAGCACCCACACCCCCAGATCACATGACAACAGCCACTGTTAACCTCCTATCAGATCACATGATAACAGCCACTGTTAACCTACCAGATCACATGATAACAGCACCCACACCCCCAGATCACATGACAACAGCACCCACACCCCCAGATCACATGACAACAGCACCCACACCCCCAGATCACATGACAACAGCACCCACACCCCCAGATCACATGACAACAGCACCCACACCCCCAGATCACATGACAACAGCACCCACACCCCCAGATCACATGACAACAGCACCCACACCCCCAGATCACATGACAACAGCACCCACACCCCCAGATCACATGACAACAGCCACTGTTAACCTCCTATCAGATCACATGATAACAGCCACTGTTAACCTATCAGATCACATGACAACAGCCACTGTTAACCTCCTATCAGATCACATGACAACAGCCACTGTTAAACTCCTATCAGATCACATGACAACAGCCACTGTTAACCTCCTATCAGATCACATGACAACAGCCACTGTTGACCTCCTATCAGATCACATGACAACAGCCACTGTTAACCTCCTATCAGATCACATGACAACAGCCACTGTTAACCTCCTATCAGATCACATGATAACAGCCATTGTTAACCTCCTATCAGATCACATGACAACAGCCACTGTTAACCTCCTATCAGATCACATGACAACAGCCACTGTTAACCTCCTATCAGATCACATGATAACAGCCATTGTTAACCTCCTATCAGATCACAAGACAACAGCCACTGTTAACCTCCTATCAGATCACATGACAACAGCCACTGTTAACCTCCTATCAGATCACATGACAGCCATTATTAACCTGTATGCTATGTCTTAGTATACTTGTGAGGACATTTTGAAGACCAACAATTGATTAACATTCAACATTCTATTTTCCCTAACCCTAAATCTAGCCTTAACCCCTAACTCCAACCCTAACCCTTAACCCCTAACTCCAACCCTAACCCTAGCCTTAACCTCTAACTCCAACCCTAACCCTAGCCTTAACCCCTAACTCCAACACTAACCCTAGCCTTAACACCTAACTCCAACCCTAACCCTAGCCTTAACCCCTAACTCCAACCCTAACCCTTAACCCCTAACTCCAACCCTAACCCTAGCCTTAACCTCTAACTCCAACCCTAACCCTAGCCTTAACCCCTAACTCCAACCCTAACCCTAGCCTTAACCCCTAACTCCAACCCTAACCCTAGCCTTAACCCCTAACTCCAACCCTAACCCTTAACCCCTAACTCCAACCCTAACCCTAGCCTTAACCTCTAACTCCAACCCTAACCCTAGCCTTAACCCCTAACTCCAACCCTAACCCTAGCCTTAACCCCTAACTCCAACCCTAACCCTAGCCTTAAACCCTAACTCCAACCCTAACCATAGCCTTAACCCCTAACCCCTAACTCCAACCCTAACCCTAGCCTTAACCCCTAACTCCAACCCTAACCCTAGCCTTAACCCCTAACTCCAACCCTAACCCTAGCCTTAACCCCTAACTCCAACCCTAACCCTAGCCTTAACCCCTAACCCCTAACTCCAACCCTAACCCTAGCCTTAACCCCTAACTCCAACCCTAACCCTAGCCTTAACCCCTAACACCTAACTCCAACCCTAACCCTAGCCTTAACCCCTAACTCTAACCCTAACCCTAGCCTTAACCCCTAACTCCAACCCTAACCCTAGCCTTAACCCCTAACTCCAACCCTAACCCTAGCCTTAACCCCTAAACCCTAACTCCAACCCTAACCCTAGCCTTAACCCCTAACTACAACCCTGATTATAACCTTAACCCCTAACTCCAACCCTGACCCTAGCCTTAACCCCTAACTCCAACCCTAACCCTTAACCCCTAACTCCAACCCTAACCCTAGCCTTAAACCCTAACTCCAACCCTAACCCTAGCCTTAAACACTAACTCCAACCCTAACCCTAGCCTTAACCCCTAACTCCAACCCTGACCCTAGCCTTAACCCCTAACTCGAACCCTAGCCTTAACCCCTAACCCCTAACTCCAACCCTAACCCTAGCCTTAACCCCTAACTCCAACCCTAACCCTAGCCTTAACCCCTAACTCCAACCCTGATTATAACCTTCACCCCTAACTCCAACCCTGATTATAACCTTAACCCCTGATTACAACCTTAACCCCTAACTCCAACCCTAACCCTAGCCTTAACCCCTAACTCAAACCCTAACCCTTAACCCCTAACTCCAACCCTAACCCTAGCCTTAAACCCTAACTCCAACCCTAACCATAGCCTTAACCCCTAACTCCAACCCTAACCCTAGCCTTAACCTCTAACTCCAACCCTAACCCTAGCCTCAACCCCTAACTCCAACCCTAACCCTAGACTTAACCCCTAACTCCAACCCTAACCCTAGCCTTAACCCCTAACTCCAACCCTAACCCTTAACCCCTAACTCCAACCCTAACCCTAGCCTTAACCTCTAACTCCAACCCTAACCCTAGCCTTAACCCCTAACTCCAACCCTAACCCTAGCCTTAACCCCTAACTCCAACCCTAACCCTAGCCTTAACCCCTAACTCCAACCCTAACCCTTAACCCCTAACTCCAACCCTAACCCTAGCCTTAACCTCTAACTCCAACCCTAACCCTAGCCTTAACCCCTAACTCCAACCCTAACCCTAGCCTTAACCCCTAACTCCAACCCTAACCCTAGCCTTAACCCCTAACTCCAACCCTAACCCTAGCCTTAACCCCTAACCCCTAACTCCAACCCTAACCCTAGCCTTAACCCCTAACTCCAACCCTAACCCTAGCCTTAACCCCTAACTCCAACCCTAACCCTAGCCTTAACCCCTAACTCCAACCCTAACCCTAGCCTTAACCCCTAACTCCAACCCTAACCCTAGCCTTAACCCCTAACACCTAACTCCAACCCTAACCCTAGCCTTAACCCCTAACTCTAACCCTAACCCTAGCCTTAACCCCTAACTCCAACCCTAACCCTAGCCTTAACCCCTAACTCCAACCCTAACCCTAGCCTTAACCCCTAACCCCTAACTCCAACCCTATCCCTAGCCTTAACCCCTAACTACAACCCTGATTATAACCTTAACCCCTAACTCCAACCCTGACCCTAGCCTTAACCCCTAACTCCAACCCTAACCCTTAACCCCTAACTCCAACCCTAACCCTAGCCTTAAACCCTAACTCCAACCCTAACCCTAGCCTTAAACCCTAACTCCAACCCTAACCCTAGCCTTAACCCCTAACTATAACCCTGATTATAACCTTAACCCCTAACTCCAACCCTGACCCTAGCCTTAACCCCTAACTCCAACCCTAACCCTTAACCCCTAACTCCAACCCTAACCCTAGCCTTAAACCCTAACTCCAACCCTAACCCTAGCCTTAAACACTAACTCCAACCCTAACCCTAGCCTTAACGCCTAACTCCAACCCTGACCCTAGCCTTAACCCCTAACTCGAACCCTAGCCTTAACCCCTAACCCCTAACTCCAACCCTAACCCTAGCCTTAACCCCTAACTCCAACCCTAACCCTAGCCTTAACCCCTAACTCCAACCCTGATTATAACCTTCACCCCTAACTCCAACCCTGATTATAACCTTAACCCCTGATTACAACCTTAACCCCTAACTCCAATCCTAACCCTAGCCTTAACCCCTAACTCCAACCCTAACCCTTAACCCCTAACTCCAACCCTAACCCTAGCCTTAAACCCTAACTCCAACCCTAACCATAGCCTTCACCCCTAACTCCAACCCTAACCCTAGCCTTAACCTCTAACTCCAACCCTAATCCTAGCCTTAACCCCTAACTCCAACCCTAACCCTAGACTTAACCCCTAACTCCAACCCTAACCCTTAACCCCTAACTCCAACCCTAACCCTAGCCTTAACCCCTAACTCCAACCCTAACCCTAGCCTTAACCCCTAACTCCAACCCTAACCCTAGCCTTAACCCCTAACCCCTAACTCCAACCCTAACCCTAGCCTTAACCCCTAACTCCAACCCTAACCCTAGCCTTAACCCCTAACTCCAACCCTAACCTTAGCCTTAACCCCTAACTCCAACCCTAACCCTTAACCCCTAACTCCAACCCTAACCCTAGCCTTAAACTCTAACTCCAACCCTAACCCTAGCCTTAACCCCTAACTCCAACCCTAACCCTAGCCTTAACCCCTAACTCCAACCCTAACCCTAGCCTTAACCCCTAACCCCTAACTCCAACCCTAACCCTAGCCTTAACCCCTAACTCCAACCCTAACCCTAGCCTTAACCCCTAACTCCAACCCTAACCCTAGCCTTAACCCCTAACTCCAACCCTAACCCTAGCCTTAACCCCTAACCCCTAACTCCAACCCTAACCCTAGCCTTAACCCCTAACTCCAACCCTAACCCTAGCCTTAACCCCTAACACCTAACTCCAACCCTAACCCTAGCCTTAACCCCTAACTCTAACCCTAACCCTAGCCTTAACCCCTAACTCCAACCCTAACCCTAGCCTTAACCCCTAACTCCAACCCGAACCCTAGCCTTAACCCCTAACCCCTAACTCCAACCCTAACCCTAGCCTTAACCCCTAACTACAACCCTGATTATAACCTTAACCCCTAACTCCAACCCTGACCCTAGCCTTAACCCCTAACTCCAACCCTAACCCTTAACCCCTAACTCCAACCCTAACCCTAGCCTTAAACCCTAACTCCAATTCTAACCCTAGCCTTAAACCCTAACTCCAACCCTAACCCTAGCCTTAACCCCTAACTCCAACCCTGACCCTAGCCTTAACCCCTAACTCGAACCCTAACCCTAGCCTTAACCCCTAACCCCTAACTCCAACCCTAACCCTAGCCTTAACCCCTAACTCCAACCCTAACCCTAGCCTTAACCCCTAACTCCAACCCTGATTATAACCTTCACCCCTAACTCCAACCCTGATTATAACCTTAACCCCTGATTACAACCTTAACCCCTAACTCTAACCCTAACCCTAGCCTTAACCCCTAACTCCAACCCTAACCCTTAACCCCTAACTCCAACCCTAACCCTAGCCTTAAACCCTAACTCCAACTCTAACCATAGCCTTAACCCCTAACTCCAACCCTAACCCTTAACCCCTAACTCCAACCCTAACCCTAGCCTTAAACCCTAACTCCAACCCTAACCATAGCCTTAACCCCTAACTCCAACCCTAACCCTAGCCTTAACCCCTAACTCCAACCCTAACCCTAGCCTTAACCCCTAACTCCAACCCTGATTATAACCTTAACCCCTAACTCCAACCCTGATTATAACCTTAACCTCTAACTCCAACCCTGACCCTAGCCTTAACCGCTAACTCCAACCCTAACCCTAGCCTTAACCCCTAACCCCTAACTCCAACCCTAACCCTAACCCCTAACTCCAACCCTGATGATAACCTTAACCCCTAACTCCAACCCTAACCCTTAACCCCTAACTCCAACCCTGATTATAACCTTAACCCCTAACTCCAACCCTGATTATAACCTTAACCCCTAACTCCAACCCTAACCCTAGCCTTAACCCCTAACTCCAACCCTGATTATAACCTTAACCCCTAACTCCATCCCTAACCCTTAACCCCTAACTCCAACCCTGATAATAACCTTAACCCCTAACTCCAACCCTGATTATAACCTTAATCCAGCGCCTAAAATAACCTTCTTACAAGTGAGGACCGTCAAAATGTCATCACTTCTGAGTTTTAAGTGGTTTACTATTGTTGTGAAGACTTCCGGTACTCACAAGTACAGTAAAATACACACACACACACACACACACACACACACACACACACACACACACACACACACACACACACACACACACACACACACTGAGAAACCAAAACATGGACGGGAAGTGTCTTTTAACACCAGAAGCACATTGTTTTACAGTGGGTTCTGAAGGAGGGATGGAGAGGGAGAAGAGAGGGAAAAGAGAGAGGGAGAAGAGAGAGGGAAAAGAGAGAGGGAAAAGAGAGAGGGAGAAGAGAGAGGGAAAGAGAGAGGGAAAAGAGAGAGGGAGAAGAGAGAGGGAGAAGAGAGAGGGAGAAGAGAGAGGGGGAAGAGAGAGGGGGAAGAGAGAGGGAAGAGAGAGGGAGAAGAGAGGGAAAAGAGAGAGGGAGAAGAGAGAGGGAGAAGAGAGAGAGAGAAGGGGAAGATAGAGGGAGATGAGAGAGGGGGAAGAGAGAGGGAGAAGAGAGAGGGAAGAGAGAGGGAAAAGAGAGAGGGAGAAGAGAGGGAAAAGAGAGAGAGGGAAGAGAGAGGGAGATGAGAGAGGGAGAATAGAGAGGGGGAAGAGAGAGGGAGAAGAGAAAGGGAGAAGAGAGAGGGAGAAAAGAGGGAGAAGAGAGAGGGAGTAGAGAAAGGGAGAAGAGAGGCGAGAGGGAGATGAGAGGGATAAGAGAGAGGAGAGAGAGAGAGAGAGGAAGAAGAGAGAGGGAGAAGAGAGAGGGAGGGAGAAGAGAGGAGAGAGAGGGAGGAGAGAGGGAGAGGAGAGATAGAAAGGGAGAAGAGAGGGATAAGAGAGAGGAGAGAGAGAGAGAGAGGAAGAAGAGAGAGGGAGAAGAGAGAGGGAGGGAGAAGAGAGAGGAGAGAGAGAGAGAGAGAGGGAGAAGAGAGGAGAGAGAGAAAGAGCGAGAGAGAGGGAGAAGAGAGAGGAGAGAGAGAGGGAGAAGAGAAGGAACAGCTGGGGTAATTTACTCTCATGTCTTCCTCCTGACTGAATAATCTGACTCCTTAATAAAAACAGGAAGGGAATTCATTTGTAATGCATCCCATAACGGCGCCCTATTCCCTACGTAGTGCCCTAGTTTTGACCAGGGCCCACAGGGAATATGATGTCATTTGGGACACACCCTTGGTCTGCTCCCGCCAGCTGCCTGGGTTCAGGCTATAAATGAGTTCCATTTTCATTGTAATAATGTTCATCTTCCTGCTACTTCCCAATCATGCGTTGGTAACAATTCAGTTAGTTTTGTCCTCGCTGAAAACAGACCACCATCTTAATGACTGTTTCTGTGAGCAGGCCCTAGAAATACAACACCATACACACAACACCATGCCAACCGGAGAGGCATTTGTTATTGTCGAGTCCGACTGAGTCGTAGCAGAGAGGCTGCTGTTACTGTGAACCGGGGGGGGGGGGGGATGTCCCTCAGGTCTGTACTATACTCTCCTATCTCTGCCAGGGAGGCTGCTGTTACTGTGAACCGGGGGGGGGGGGGGGGGGGGGTGTCTCTCAGGTCTGTACTATACTCTCCTATCTCTGCCAGGGAGGCTGCTGTCACTGTGAACAGGGGGGGGACAGAAAATGTCCCTCAGGTCTGTAGGGGGGAAGAGAACAGAAAATGTCCCTCAGGCCTGTACTATACTCCCCTATCTCTGCCAGGGAGGCTGCTGTTACTGTGAACCGGGGGGGGGGAGTTCAGAAAATGTCCCTCAGGTCTGTAGGGGGGAGGAGAACAGAAAATGTCCCTCAGGTCTGTACTATACTCTCCTATCTCTGCCAGGGAGGCTGCTGTTACTGTGAACCGGGGGGGGGGGGGGGGGGGGGGATGTCCCTCAGGTCTGTACTATACTCCCCCAGGCTACTGACACTCCACTACAGATTGTAAAAAAAAAAGAATGAAATAAAGTCAAATCAAATTTCTCCACTGAAGTCATTCCCCTGGAGGGGGTGTTGGTGATTTCAGTGACAAAGTGCTATTTGCTGACAAGTCGTTTACACATTAACCCGGCGGATCAGAGGATAGAAAACAGCCAAACGCCAATTATATCACCTTGAAGATATGACATGTTCCAGGGACAGGTAACTAGGTGAACATGACCAGGTGAAACAGACTGCCGGGACGAAAGGATTGAACAGTCAAGAACCTCGACTGATTTCTACTGATCTACATGAAGCTTTTAACACAGGAAACAGAAACGTCCCCCCCCCCAAAAAAAGATATTTAACATCATCGAGAGTTTGAGAAATAGAAGGCCAATAATTGTTGAACATTTATATATACTACACTATTACTACAATATCTAGTTCAACTACAGTAGTTTGAATTTGGACCCCTTTTCACAGAGCGTTACAGTCTATACGTCATATATAATATATACAGTCCGACACCGGTGGTAACTCTCTGAGAAAATAAGACGCTCCAGCAAATTAAAACTTCAAAAGATCTAGCAGACGTATAAAACATTTAAAAATCAATATGCGACAGATCAATGCTCATAGAAATTTCATGAACTTTGAACCCATACAGGTATTATGATGAGAGAGAGAAGAGGAGGAGGAGAAGGAGGAGGAGGAGGAGGAGGAGGAGAAGAAGAAGAAGGAGGAGGAGGAGGAGGAGGAGGAGGAGGAGGAGGAGGATTGGGAGGAGGAGGAGAGTGAGGGCTGATTTCCAGACAGGCAGAAAGGAGATTGTTCCTGCCAGGGTTAAAGCGCCGTGCACAGACAGGCCGGCTGAGGAGATGGACACTCAACTCGAGAGATGGTGGTGCTCCCACTGTTATGTTTAATACTACTCTGTCAGAAATTACATTTCAAGTCTATTTCTGTTAAAAGGCAGAATAAAACAGCCCCCAGCCCCCAACCTCAAACCCCCACCACTCGCCCAACGGTACTTAGTGAACCACATCGATGGAGGCTGTAGAAGGACCAGTCTCAGGTTAACAGCCAACCCACTGATTTCAAATCAAATTGGTTTCCTCTCGCAGCCGATCGCAGGTGCAAATTAATATTGTAAAATGAAGATCAATACAAGGACAGGCCAGCTGCAAAATAAAATCAATCGATGGGCGGCTAAATTATTGCTGCGTTTTCCTCATTTAGGATGAGTTGTGTTTTCCTCATGTAGGATGAGTTGCGTTTTCCTCATGTAGGATGAGTTGTCTTTTCCTCATGTAGGATGAGTTGTCTTTTCCTCATGTAGGATGAGTTGCGTTTTCCTCATGTAGGATGAGTTGTGTTTTCCTCATTTAGGATGAGTTGTCTTTTCCTCATTTAGGATGAGTTGCGTTTTCCTCATTTAGGATGAGTTGTGTTTTCCTCATTTAGGATGAGTTGTCTTTTCCTCATTTAGGATGAGTTGCGTTTTCCTCATTTAGGATGAATTGCGTTTTCCTCATTTAGGATGAGTTGTGTTTTCCTCATTTAGGATGAGTTGCGTTTTCCTCTCATTTAGGATGAGTTGTGTTTTCCTCATTTAGGATGAGTTGTGTTTTCCTCATTTAGGATGAGTTGCGTTTTCCTCATTTAGGATGAATTGCGTTTTCCTCATTTAGGATGAGTTGTGTTTTCCTCATTTAGGATGAGTTGTGTTTTCCTCATTTAGGATGAATTGCGTTTTCCTCATTTAGGATGAGTTGTGTTTTCCTCATTTAGGATGAGTTGTGTTTTCCTCATTTAGGATGAGTTGTGTTTTCCTCATTTAGGATGAGTTGTGTTTTCCTCATTTAGGATGAGTTGTGATTTCCTCTCATTTAGGATGAGTTGTGTTTTCCTCATTTAGGATGAGTTGCGTTTTCCTCTCATTTAGGATGAGTTGTGTTTTCCTCTCATTTAGGATGAGTTGCGTTTTCCTCATTTAGGATGAGTTGTGTCTTCCTCAT
>NC_048587.1:4251009-4308509 GCF_013265735.2 Oncorhynchus mykiss | reverse complement strand
CCTCACCTCACCTCCCTCTACTCCCACCTCACCTCCCTCTACTCCCACCTCACCTCCCTCTACTCCCACCTCACCTCCCACTACTCCCACCTCACCTCCATCTACTCCCACCTCACCTCCCTCTACTCCCACCTCATCTCCCTCTACTCCCACCTCAGCTCACCTCCCTCTACTCCCACCTCACCTCCCTCTACTCCCACCTCACCTCCCTCTACTCCCACCTCACCTTCATCTACTCCCACCTCATCTCACTCTACTCCCACCTCACCTCCCTCTACTCCCACCTCAACTCACCTCCCTCTACTCCCACCTCACCTCCCTCTACTCCCACCTCACCTCCCTCTACTCCCACCTCACCTCCCTCTACTCCCACCTCACCTCCCTCTGCTCTCACCTCACCTCCCTCTACTCTCACCTCACCTCCCTCTACTCCCACCTCACCTCCCTCTACTCCCACCTCACCTCACCTCCCTCTACTCCCACCTCACCTCATTCCCTCTACTCTCACATCACCTCCCTCTACTCCCACCTCACCTCCCTCTACTCTCACCTCACCTCCCTCTACTCCCACCTCACCTCCCTCTACTCCCACCTCACCTCCCTCTACTCCCACCTCACCTCACCTCCCACCCTACCCCTCCCTCTACTCCCACCTCACCTCACCTCCCTCTACTCCCACCTCACCTCACCTCCCATCCTACCCCTCCCTCTACTCCCACCTCACCTCACCTCCCACCCTACCCCTCCCTCTACTCCCACATCACCTCACCTCCCACCCTACCCCTCCCTCTACTCCCACCTCACCTCACCTCCCTCTACTCCCACCTCACCTCACCTCCCTCTACTCCCACATCACCTCACCTCCCACCCTACCCCTCCCTCTACTCCCACATCACCTCACCTCCCACCCTACCCCTCCCTCTACTCCCACCTCACCTCACCTCCCACCCTACCCCTCCCTCTACTCCCACCTCACCTCACCTCCCACCCTACTCCCACCTCACCTCACCTTTGTTGTTTGGGAGCAGGGTTTGTTGTTTGGGAACAGGCTTTGTTGTTTGGCAACAGGGTTTGTTGTTTGGGAGCGGGGTTTGTTGTTTGGGAGCGGGGTTTGTTGTTTGGGAGTGGGGTTTGTTGTTTGGCAACAGGCTTTGTTGTTTGGGAGCGGGGTTTGTTGTTTGGGAGCGGGGTTTGTTGTTTGGGAGCGGGGTTTGTTGTTTGGGAACAGGGTTTGTTGTTTGGCAACAGGGTTTGTTGTTTGGGAACAGGCTTTGTTGTTTGGGGGCGGGGTTTGTTGTTTGGGAGCGGGGTTTGTTGTTTGGGAACAGGGTTTGTTGTTTGGGAACAGGGTTTGTTGTTTGGGAACAGGGTTTGTTGTTTGGGAACAGGGTTTGTAAGGAACCATGTGTTGTGATCTTACTACTTCAAAATTTCTAAGTTAACAGAAACGATGCCTGTTATCACAGCTTTAAAAGAGAGAGCGGCCTCCCGAGTTGAGCAGAAGTGCATTGCAGTGCTTGAGGCGTCACTACAGACCCAGGTTCGAACTCAGGCTGTGTCACAGCCGTCCGTGACCGGGAGACCCATGAGGCAGCGCACAATTGGCTCAGCGTCGTCCGGGTTAGGGGAGGGACTTCCTTGTCCCGTCGTGCTCTAGCGACTCCTTGTGGCGGGCCGGGCGCCTGCAGGCTGACTCCGGTCGCCAGCTTTACGGTGTTTCCTCCGACACATTGGTTAAGCGAGCAGTGTGTCAAGAAGCAGTGCAGCTTGGTAGGGTGGCGTTTCGGAGGACGCAAGGCTCTCGACCTTCGCCTCTCCCAAGCCCGTAGCAAAGTTGCAGCGTTGGGATGAGACTGTAACGACCAATTAGATATCAATGAGAGAGTGACTCCGCTAATAAATATAATTAGAAAAGAGTTTCAGGATAAATCCTTAGGAAATGGTATGATGGACATTATAACAAGACAGGAAGGGAAACCCAGACCTGGGGATAATGGATTTTAAATGAACATGGCAGAGGAAGTCTGGTTCTGGTGCCACAGTGCTGCTAAAGACCTGGAGTTTCTGGATACACTATTCAATATATAGTGTACTACTTTGGACCTACGTCCAATAGGGAGTCCTGGACCTGTGTCCAATAGAGAGTCATGGATAAGTCCAATAGAGAGTCCTGGACCTGTGTCCAATAGAGGCCTGGATAAGTCCAATAGAGAGGCCTGGACCTGTGTCCAATAGAGAGTCCTGGACCTACGTCCAATAGAGAGTCCTGGACCTGTGTCCAATAGAGAGGTCTGGAACTGTGTCCAATAGGGAAGCTGGATAAGTCCACTAGGGAGGCTGGATAAGTCCAATAGGGAAGCTGGATAAGTCCAATAGGGAAGCTGGATAAGTCCAATGGGGAAGCTGGATAAGTCCAATAGGGAAGCTGAATAAGTCCAATAGGGAAGCTGGATATGTCCAATAGGGAAGCTGGATAAGTCCAATAGGGAGGCTGGATAAGACCAATAGGGAGGCTGGATAAGTCCAATAGGGAAGCTGGATAAGTCCAATAGGGAAGCTGGATATGTCCAATAGGGAGGCTGGATAAGACCAATAGGGAGGCTGGATAAGACCAATAGGGAGACTGGATAAGACCAATAGAGAGGCCTGGACCTGTGTCCAATATAGAGGATGGATAAGACCAATAGGGAGGCTGGATAAGACCAATAGGGAGGCTGGATAAGACCAACAGGGAGGCTGGATAAGACACACAGGGAGGCTGGATAAGACCAACAGGGAGGCTGGATAAGACTAATAGAGAGGCTGGATAAGACCAACAGGGAGGCTGGATAAGACCAACAGGGAGGCTGGATAAGACCCCAATAGGGAGGCTGGATAAGACTAATAGAGAGGCTGGATAAGACCAATAGGGAGGCTGGATAAGACCAATAGGGAGGCTGGATAAGACCAATAGGGAGGCTGGATATGTCCAATAGGGAGGCTGGATAAGACCAATAGGGAGGCTGGATAAGACCAATAGGGAGACTGGATAAGACCAATAGAGAGGCCTGGACCTGTGTCCAATAGAGAGGATGGATAAGACCAATAGGGAGGCTGGATAAGACCAATAGGGAGGCTGGATAAGACCAACAGGGAGGCTGGATAAGACCAACAGGGAGGCTGGATAAGACCATCAGGGAGGCTGGATAAGACTAATAGAGAGGCTGGATAAGACCAACAGGGAGGCTGGATAAGACCAACAGGGAGGCTGGATAAGACCAATAGGGAGGCTGGATAAGACCAATAGGGAGGCTGGATAAGACTAATAGAGAGGCTGGATAAGACCAATAGGGAGGCTGGATAAGACCAATAGGGAGGCTGGATAAGACCAATAGGGAGGCTGGATAAGACCAATAGGGAGGCTGGATAAGACCAATAGGGAGGCTGGATAAGACCAATAGGGAGGCTGGATATGTCCAATAGGGAGGCTGGATAAGACCAATAGGGAGGCTGGATAAGACCAATAGGGAGACTGGATAAGACCAATAGAGAGGCCTGGACCTGTGTCCAATAGAGAGCATGGATAAGACCAATAGGGAGGCTGGATAAGACCAATAGGGAGGCTGGATAAGACCAACAGGGAGGCTGGATAAGACCAACAGGGAGGCTGGATAAGACCAACAGGGAGGCTGGATAAGACTAATAGAGAGGCTGGATAAGACCAACAGGGAGGCTGGATAAGACCAACAGGGAGGCTGGATAAGACCAATAGGGAGGCTGGATAAGACCAATAGGGAGGCTGGATAAGACTAATAGAGAGGCTGGATAAGACCAATAGGGAGGCTGGATAAGACCAATAGGGAGGCTGGATAAGACCAATAGGGAGGCTGGATAAGACCAATAGGGAGGCTGGATAAGACCAATAGGGAGGCTGGATAAGACCAATAGGGAGGCTGGATAAGACCAATAGGGAGGCTGGATAAGACCAATAGGGAGGTTGGATAAGACCAATAGAGAGCCTGGATAAGACCAATAGGGAGCCTGGATAAGACCAATAGAGAGCCTGGATAAGACCAATAGAGAGCCTGGATAAGACCAATAGAGAGCCTGGATAAGACTAATAGGGAGCCTGGATAAGACCAATAGAGAGCCTGGATAAGACTAATAGGGAGCCTGGATAAGACCAATAGGGAGGCTGGATAAGACCAATAGAGAGCCTGGATAAGACCAATAGGGAGGCTGGATAAGACCAATAGGGAGCCTGGATAAGACCAATAGAGAGCCTGGATAAGACTAATAGGGAGGCTGGATAAGACCCGGAACACTTCACATCTCCAGTCTTCTTTTATTGAGTGAAGCGGTGAGATGACCCCTTTGTCCTTTTCTGGGATGATGAATGTCTGTCTCCTCTCTTCTACATTTCCTCAGTTTTTTTTTTTGATGCAGTGAAGTCGATAGATTCACCTTGACAAGAAAACTTTGTGATTTATCAACCCTCCTCTGGCCAATGCTAGATCCCAGTCTCTTACTGTCCTGAAGAACCCAAATCCACAGAGAGTATCAGACCAACAGAGCCCAGCCGTTGGTCAAATTCTTCTGGAGTGGAAGAGGAAGGTGTGGAGGAAGGGAGAGATGGAGAGAGTTGTCGTACGCTGATAGACAAATGGATCTTGTTAGAGAGAAACAGCTGCAACATTTTTTTTATATAAATAAATAAATAAATGTGCTTGACTTGTCCTCCTAACAGAAAGGACCATGGTGATCAACGTGGGACCACAAGATGAAGCACTCTGTCAGGGGCCGCGTTGGGAAATTAACAAATAATGTTCCTCCTTCCCTGATAAATGTGTGACAGCTCTCCCTCGCAAATCTTTTTTCTCTTATTTCTTCATCATTTTGCTGCACGTCTCACCGTCCCCATTGATAAGTAAAGGAAAGTTTTACCGCCAACCACAATTTCCCTGTGATGAACGGCGGTCTGTAAAATGTACCATTTCTGTATGAGATATAAGTTCATTTTAAGCAATTCTGGTAAATGGGTGTCACTGATTAGGACAGATAGTGCTGGTGGTTTGATAGCCCAGTCGGCACAGAATTTATTCCCTCCCCTGGCCTCCAGCGAGGCAGAAAGGCCATGCAGGCTGTCGGTGATCGTGCCTCCATGCCTAAATAGAAAGCAATAGCTTTGATGCAATTAGAGGCCATGCTGAGGTTTATTCCTGAAGCCTGTCATAGTTCAGGGGTTATAAAGGGTGTTCGGGAGGCAGCAGCCATGATAAAGACTCTACTACCTCTCAACCACAAGTCTCCCTCCTCCTGCTCTGTGATTCATCTCTCTCTCTCTCTCTCTCTCTCTCTCTCTCTCTGTCTCTCTCTCTCTCTGTCTCTCTCTCTCTCTCTGTCTCTCTCTCTTGTCTGTCTCTCTCTCTCTCTGTCTCTCTCTCTCTCTCTGTCTCTCTCTCTTGTCTCTCTCTCTCTCTATCTCTCTCTCTCTCTCTCTCTCTGTCTCTCTCTCTCTCTCTCTTTGTCTCTCTCTCTCTCTCTCTCTTTCCTTCTTTCTTTCTCACTCCCGCACAACAAGAGAATATATCTGTCTTATCTACACATTTAAGGTAATATAAACAAAAATTAAAAGTGGCTGCCAACATTTTTTAGGCGAATAATAATAACAATTGGTTTATTTGTTTATTTTTAGCTGAACTCACCAGAGCAGCTTACTAACAAGCCGACAGGACAACAAAGTGAGTAAGAAACAAGTTCCTCTGTCCAATAGAAGGGTCTAAAACGTACCACCTGGAAGCTCCTGTTAGAAAGTGTCTGCTCAGCGCCGGATGACTTATTACAGTCAGGAGTGTTGGCAGGAAGACAAAACATGGAAGGAAGCTCTTTGATTTCTCTGGGATCCTCCTGACAAGCCTGTTCCTGCTGCCGGGCCTGATCAATGGATAACCGATACAGGTATCAGAGAACCCGCCTGCCACCACAAACGGCCTTGTGGGTAAACAAAAGACGCGGTGGTAAAACAAGGAACAAAAACAAGGTTAAAGCACAACAACAACAACAACAAAAAACACAGCGAGAACAAGAGGCTCTTCAAAGGACACAAAGGACAGAGGAGAAGAGCAACAGATAGGACTGATAAACAGCTGCACCATTTTCTACTGGGGAGGAAGTAGGAACAGGACTGGAGCCTGACATAGCCATGATAGTGGACAAGGTAAACAGGTGTACAGTGTACAAGGTACAAGTCATTACAAATCTACAGCGTACCTGGTTGCACATGTACAGCATACAAGGTTACAAATCTACAGCGTACCTGGTTACACATGTACAGCGTACGAGGTTACAAATCTACAGCGTACCTGGTTACACATGTACAGCGTACCTGGTTGCAAATGTACAGCGTACCTGGTTGCAAAAGTACAGCGTACCTGGTTGCAAATGCACAGCGTACCTGGTTGCAAAAGTACAGCGTACCTGGTTGCAAATGTACAGCGTACCTGGTTGCAAATGTACCGCGTACCTGGTTGCAAATGTACCGCGTACCTGGTTGCAAATGTACCGCGTACCTGGTTGCAAATGTACAGCGTACCTGGTTGCAAATGTACAGCGTACGAGGTAACAAGTAGACGAGGTACTAGTGTACGAGGTACAAGTCATTACAAAATGCACAGCGTACGAGGTGACAAGTAGACGAGGTACTAGTGTACGAGGTACAAGTCATTACAAAATGCACAGCGTACGAGGTGACAAGTAGACGAGGTACTAGTGTAGAAGGTTGTTCAGGCCCCGGCTACACTAACAGCAAGGCTCACACAGAACGACACAATGGGAAAGCGTCAGATAAAGGCCCCTTTAACACCAGAGTTACACAAACCATTAGACCCGTACACCCCTTACAGTTTGTCTGTGTGTCCAACCCCCATTCAGAGTCAGCCTTCTGGATACTTCCTCTGTGTGTCCTCATTATTCCTGCCCTGCTGCCACCGTTCAACATGTAACATTTAACTGACGTTTTAAATCCAACACCACTTGACCCAGCAGTGCAACGCCGCGAGGCACTGAGAGGGAGGGAGGGAGAGAGAGACAGAGAGAGAGAGAGAGAGAGAGAGAGGGAGAGAGAGGGAGAGGGAGAGGGAGAGAGAGAGAGAGAGAGAGAGAGGGAGAGAGAGGGAGAGGGAGAGAGAGAGAGAGAGAGAGAGAGAGAGAGAGAGAGGGAGAGGGAGAGGGAGAGAGAGAGAGAGAGGGAGAGAGAGAGAGAGAGAGGGAGAGAGAGAGGGAGAGAGAGAGAGAGAGAGAGAGAGGGAGAGGGAGAGGGAGAGAGAGAGAGAGAGAGAGAGAGAGAGAGAGAGAGGCAGTGTGGGAGGCACATTTTCAGCTTCGAATACGAAGACGAAGTCATTGGTTTAAAGAGCGATGACCTCTGAGACAGCCCGTTTGTGTTGGCTGTGATGGAAAATAATGATCGACTCTCCCTTTAATAACCCAGCAGGCCATCACCGATGCCATTGACACTACAGACACATCTCAATGAACACCACAGGCCTGTAAAACACCTCTGTGTTGTGATGCCAGAACACTTTGGTTTCAAGGCTGGTTGGTGAATTGTGTAGTTTGCATTGTGAAGGTGGATGCTAGCCGTTGTGAAGGTGGATGCGTGCCGTTGTGAAGGTGGATGCTAGCCGTTGTGAAGGTGGGTGCTAGCCGTTGTGAAGGTGGGTGCTAGCCGTTGTGAAGGTGGATGCTAGCCGTTGTGAAGGTGGATGCTAGCCGTGGTGAAGGTGGATGCTAGCCGTTGTGAAGGTGGATGCTAGGCATTGTGAAGGTGGATGCTAGCTGTGGTCAAGGTAGATGCTAGCCGTTGTGAAGGTGGATGCTAGCCGTGGTGAAGGTAGATGCTAGCCGCTGTGAAGGTGGATGCTAGCCATTGTGAAGGTGGATGCTAGCCGTTGTGAAGGTGGGTGCTAGCCATTGTGAAGGTGGATGCTAGCCATTGTGAAGGTGGATGCTAGCCATTGTGAAGGTGGATGCTAGCCATTGTGAAGGTGGATGCTAGCCATTGTGAAGGTAGATGCTAGCCGTTGTGAAGGTGGATGCTAGCCGTTGTGAAGGTGGATGCTAGCCGTTGTGAAGGTGGGTGCTAGCCATTGTGAAGGTGGATGCTAGCCATTGTGAAGGTGGATGCTAGCCATTGTGAAGGTGGATGCTAGGCTTTGTGAAGGTGGATGCTAGCCATTGTGAAGGTGGATGCTAGCCGTTGTGAAGGTGGATGCTAGCCAAGAACGGGCCATTTTTAAGTGACTGCCACATGTAGTGTAGAGAACGTGGAGGGTTGAGGGTGGATACTTCTCTTTACTATATAGTGAGCTGATCAGTTTCATTGATCCCGTAACGTACCGGGACTTTTCTAGTAGAAACATGAGGCCTCATTGAGTCACAGTTGAGTAATGGCTTTTTAAGTCTCTCTCTCTTCAATACAGGGTCTACAGCAGACGAGAACATCTTCCCTGCTCTGCTCACATCTGTTCACAAACAGGGAACGTGGTCCACATGAACACGCCATACTGAACCTCTACAGTACGCTCTCACTAGGGAGCCAATGTCGACTCCTCGTCATTTGAGATGATTCCTTTCAATTCCTGGTGAGTGGGTGTGTCACTTAAAAGGAGGAGGGGGGGTTCCATGTGAACCTTCTAAATAACTAAATGAGCTGTTCCGATTCTAGAATCATGCTGGGAGGAATGTTAACACCTATTTCTTCCAAACAATGTTTTGGTTAAATAACTAGACAGCCATTCAATTAGATACATTTATTTATCCAAATATACCATTCCCTCCTCCCATCTTAAACTACAGAGACCTCTTTAGACATCAAGTTTTAAAAAGGATGTTTCAGAGTTAACTACTATGGAAAACTGTGCTCATATTTGATTCCAATCAATAGTGATTTACAAAAAACTGGAAAGAAAAAGGTAAGAATTTAATAATTCCAAGGCTTTTATGGGATGACTATTAAAGTGTAGAAATTAGAACTAAAATATACCTCATTAGTATTGGTCAAAGACAAAATAGCAAATTAAAGCATAGCATTATCATATTTCAACAACAGGTAATAAATATACTGCATTAAAAATAAATCTATGAATGGATCAAAAAAACACTGGGTTACTCAAAACACCTCAGAGTAGTGCTGTCTAATTATTGACAAGGAGAGTAGTTCCCTTCAGTCTGACGATAGTTCCCATTGTAGTCCCCTTTAGTCTGGTGATGTTCCCATTGTAGTCCCCTTATGTCTGGTGATAGTTCCCATTGTAGTCCCCTTTAGTCTGGTGATAGTTCCCATTGTAGTCCCCTTTAGTCTGGTGATAGTTCCCATTGTAGTCCCCTTTAGTCTGGTGATGTTCCCATTGTAGTCTCCTTTAGTCTGGTGATGTTCCCATTGTAGTCCCCTCTAGTCTGGTGATGTTCCCATTGTAGTCCCCTTTAGTCTGGTGATGTTCCCATTGTAGTCTCCTTTAGTCTGGTGATGTTCCCATTGTAGTCACCTCTAGTCTGGTGATGTTCCCATTGTAGTCCCCTTTAGTCTGGTGATGTTCCCATTGTAGTCCCCTTTAGTCTGGTGATGTTCCCATTGTAGTCCCCTTTAGTCTGATGAGAGTTCCCATTGTAGTCCCCTCTAGTCTGGTGATGTTCCCATTGTAGTCCCCTTTAGTCTGGTGATGTTCCCATTGTAGTTCCCTTTATTCTGGTGATGTTCCCATTGTAGTCCCCTCTAGTCTGGTGATGTTCCCATTGTAGTCCCCTCTAGTCTGGTGAGAGTTCCCATTGTAGTTCCCTTTATTCTGGTGATGTTCCCATTGTAGTTCCCTTTAGTCTGGTGATGTTCCCATTGTAGTTCCCTTTAGTCTGGTGATGTTCCCATTGTAGTCCCCTTTAGTCTGGTGATGTTCCCATTGTAGTCCCCTTTAGTCTGACTGTAGTTCCCATTGTAGTCCCCTCTAGTCTGGTGATGTTCCCATTGTAGTCCCCTCTAGTCTGGTGATAGTTCCCATTGTAGTCCCCTTTAGTCTTTTGAGAGTTCCCATTGTAGTCCCCTCTAGTCTGGTGATGTTCCCATTGTAGTCCCCATTAGTCTGATGAGAGTTCCCATTGTAGTCCCCTCTAGTCTGGTGATGTTCCCATTGTAGTTCCCTCTAGTCTGGTGAGAGTTCCCATTGTAGTTCCCTTTAGTCTGGTGATGTTCCCATTGTAGTTCCCTTTAGTCTGGTGATGTTCCCATTGTAGTCCCCTTTAGTCTGGTGATGTTCCCATTGTAGTCCCCTCTAGTCTGGTGATGTTCCCATTGTAGTCCCCTCTAGTCTGGTGATGTTCCCATTGTAGTCCCCTTTAGTCTGACGGTAGTTCCCATTGTAGTCCCCTTTAGTCTGGTGATGTTCCCATTGTAGTCCCCTCTAGTCTGGTGATGTTCCCATTGTAGTCCCCTTTAGTCTGACGGTAGTTCCCATTGTAGTCCCCTTTAGTCTGGTGATGTTCCCATTGTAGTCCCCTTTAGTCTGGTGATGTTCCCATTGTAGTCCCCTTTAGTCTGATGATGTTCCCATTGTAGTCCCCTCTAGTCTGGTGATAGTTCCCATTGTAGTCCCCTTTAGTCTGGTGATGTTCCCATTGTAGTCCCCTCTAGTCTGGTGATAGTTCCCATTGTAGTCCCCTCTAGTCTGATGAGAGTTCCCATTGTAGTCCCCTTTAGTCTGGTGATGTTCCCATTGTAGTCCCCTTTAGTCTGGTGATGTTCCCATTGTAGTCCCCTTTAGTCTGGTGATGTTCCCATTGTAGTCCCCTCTAGTCTGATGAGAGTTCCCATTGTAGTCCCCTCTAGTCTGGTGATGTTCCCATTGTAGTCCCCTCTAGTCTGACTAACACTCCCTTCCCGCTCTAAATATGGGCCTTTTTAGATGGGTCTGAATTCGCACCATTTGTGTCTTAATGTATACAGTATGACTGTACTAGAACCACTCATGTGTTAATACAGTTGAAGTCAGAAGTTTACATACACCTTAGCCAAGTACATTTAAACTCAGTTTTTCACAATAACTGACATTTAATCCTAGTAAAAATTCCTGTCTTAGGTCAGTTAGGATCACCACTTTATTTTTAAGAATGTGAAATGTCAGAATAATTGTAGAGAGAATGATTTATTTCAGCTTTTATTACTTTCATCACATTACCAGTGGGTCAGAACATGCACTCAATTAGTATTTGGTAGCATTGCCTTTAAATTGTGGACTTGGGTCCAATATTTCAGGGAGCCTTCCACAAGCTTCCCACAATAAGTTGGGTGAATTGTGGCCCATTCCTCCGGACAGAGCTGGTGGAACTAAGTCAGGTTTGTAGGCCTCCTTGCTGGCATGCGCTTTTTCAGTTCTGCCCACAAATGTTTTATAGGATTATGGTCAGGGCTTTGTGATGGCCACTCCAATACCTTGACTTTGTTGTCCTTAAGCCATTTTGCCACACCTTTTTTATTTTTTTTATTTAACCTTTATTTAACCAGGCAAGTCAGTTAAGAACAAATTCTTATTTTCAATGACGGCCTAGGAACAGTGGGTTAACTGCCTGGCAGAACGACA
Source organism: Oncorhynchus mykiss (assembly GCF_013265735.2). NCBI lineage: Eukaryota > Metazoa > Chordata > Actinopteri > Salmoniformes > Salmonidae > Oncorhynchus > Oncorhynchus mykiss. The sequence continues at coordinate 4,296,903 of NC_048587.1, read as the reverse complement.
GATTTGTACCTTGTCAGCTCGGGGATATGAACTTGCAACCTTTCGGTTACGCGTCCAACGCTCTAACCACTAGGCTACCCTGCCGCCTTTGGAAGTATGCTTGGGGTCATTGTCGATTTGGAAGACCCATTTGCGACCAAGCTTTAACTTCCTGACTGATGTCATGAGATGTTGCTTCAATATATCCACATCATTTTCCTATCTAATGATGGCATCTATTTTGTGAAGTGCACCAGTCCCTCCTGCAGCAAAGCACCCCCACAGCATGATGCTGCCACTCCCGTGCATCACGGTTGGGATGGTGTTCTTCAGCTTGCAAGCCTCCCTCTTTTCCCTCCATACATAACGATGGTCATTATGGCCAAACAGTTCTATTTTTGTTTCATCAGACCAGAGAGCATTTCTCCAAAAAGTACGATCTTTGTCCCCGTGTGCAGTTGCAAACCGTAGTCTGGCTTTTTTATGGCGGTTTTGGAGCAGTGGCTTCTTCCTCGCTGAGCGGCCTTTCAGGTTATGTCAATATAGGACTTGATTTACTGTGGATATAGATACTTTTGTACCGGTTTCCTCCAGCATCTTCACAAGGTCCTTTGCTGTTGTTCTGGAATTGATTTGCACTTTTCGCACCAAAGTACATTAATCTCTAGGAGACAGAACACGTCTCCTTCCTGAGCGGTATGACGGCTGCATGGTCCCATGGTGTTTATACTTGCGTACTATTGTTTGTACAGATAAACGTGATACCTTCAGGGGTTTGGAAATTGCTCCCAAGGATGAACCAGACTTGTGGAGGTCTACAATTTTTTTTTCTGAGGTCTTGTCTGATTTCTTTTGATTTTCCCATGATGTCAAGCAAAGAGGCCTTGAAATACATCCACAGGTACACCTCCAATTGACTCAAAATATTTAAATTAGCCTATCAGAAGCTTCTAAAGCCATGACATCATTTTCTGGAATTTTCCAAGCTGTTTAAAGGCACAGTCAACTTAGTGTATGTAAACTTCTGACCCACTGGAATTGTGATACAGTGAATTATAAGTGAAATAATCTGTCTGTAAACAATTGTTGGAAAAATGACTTGTGTCATGCACAATGTAGATGTCCTAACCGACTTGCCAAAACTATAGTTTGTTAACAAGAAATTTGTAGAGTGGTTGAAAAACGAGTTTTAATGACTCCAACCTTAGTGTATGTAAACTTCCAACTACAACAGCATATTGTATAGACCTCTATATAACTGAAATAGAACCATTCATGTCTTAATGTGTATAATATGACTGTACTAGAACCATTAATGTCATAATGTATGTAATATGACTGAAATAGTACCATTATTGTCTTAATGTATATAATATGACTGTAATAGAACCATTCATGTCTTAATGTATATAATATGACTGTAATAGAACCATTCATGTCTTAATGTATATAATATGACTGTAATAGAACCATTCATGTCTTAATGTATATAATATGACTGTACTAGAACCATTAATGTCTTAATGTGTATAATATGACTGTACTAGAACAATTAATGTCTTAATCTATATAATATGACTGAAATAGTACCATTATTGTCTTAATGTATATAATATGACTGTAATAGAACCATTCATGTCTTAATCTATATAATATGACTGTAATAGAACCATTCATGTCTTAATGTATATATGTCTCTCTTCACAGCACTACACTGTTATCTCCTGATCCAGCTGTCTTCTTGGTCTCTGGTCCATTCCTGCAGCGGGGGTTAAATGTTAGGATGCTGCCCATTTTGCACCCTATTCCCTATATAGTGCACTACTTTTAACCAAAGCCCAGAGCCCTAGCTGGTCCTGGATCAGGTTTCAAGGAGTGAGAGTAATTCCTGGTGATTATCTCCTCGTCCTCGTCAATTTGGGATCAGACAGAAGCTTCCAGGTCAGACAGACGTTGACCTATTGTCCCTCATCACTCTACTCCTCCACTTCTGTGTCCCGAAAACACACACACACACACACACACGCGCACACACACGCGCACGCACGCACACACACACACACGCACGCACGCACGCACGCACGCACACACACACACACACATACACACACACACATACACACACATTCCCTAACTGCTACAGACCATAGATTACCCTTCACCAGCCTCTGGCTCCCAGACAGTTCCAGATTGTGACCCCTACTACTAAACACTATCACACCACACATAAACACAAGCCCACACACGTAGCCAGGACTGAAAGCACACACACACACACACATACACACACACATGAAGGCACGCACGTGTACATATACACACACACACTCCCCAAAACCCACACACACACACTCCCCAAAACACACACACACACACTCCCCAAAACCCACACACACACACTCCCCAAAACACACACACACACACTCCCCAAAACCCACACACACACACTCCCCAAAACCCACACACACACACTCCCCAAAACACACACACACACACTACCTCTGCATTGCAACATGTGTCTCTCTGCACAGTTTTTTTTTATTTTCCGTCTTCGGAAAAAGCATGGCCACATTGAGACATGAGATGAGTCATGTGAGGTGTTGTGATGGTTTGAGATTAACAGGGCTTGGCAGCTGCCTCCCTAGATGGGACAGGGATAGGATTACAGCAGAGAAAGTGAGAGAGAGAGAGTTGTCACCAACCAAGGAGGGCCTACAGCAGCACCTAGATCTTCTGCACAGATTCTGCCAGACCTGGGCCCTGACAGTAAATCTCAGTAAGACCAAAGTTTCAACGTAAAACACCAAATAATGCATGCAGAACAGAATTAGGCCGATACCCGCAAATGATCAAAATCCAGAAAAGAGCCGTTAAATTCTACAACCACCTAAAAGGAAGCGATTCCCAAACCTTCCATAACAAAGCCATCACCTACAGAGAGATGAGCCTGGAGAAGAGTCCCCTAAGCAAGCTGGTCCTGGGGCTCTGCCCCCCCCCCCCCCACAGAGCCCCAGGACAGCAGCACAATTAGACCCAACAAAATCATGAGAAAACAAAAAGATAACAAAGAGACAGAGAGAGAGAGAGAGACAGAGAGACAGAGACAGAGAGAGACAGAGAGACAGAGACAGAGAGACAGAGAGATAAAGAGACAGAGAGAGACAGAGAGATAAAGAGACAAAGAGACAGAGAGAGACAGAGACAGAGAGAGACAGAGAGACAGAGACAGAGAGACAGAGAGATAAAGAGACAGAGAGAGACAGAGAGATAAAGAGACAAAGAGACAGAGAGACAGAGACAGAGAGACAGAGAGACAGAGAGAGACAGAGAGACAGAGACAGAGACAGAGAGATAAAGAGACAGAGAGAGACAGAGAGATAAAGAGACAAAGAGACAGAGAGACAGAGACAGAGAGACAGAGAGACAGAGAGAGACAGAGAGAGACAGAGAGAGACAGAGACAGAGACAGAGAGAAAGAGAGACAGAGAGACAGAGAGACAGAGAGACAGAGAGACAAAGAGACAGAGAGAGACAAAGAGACAGAGAGACAGAGAGACAGAGAGAGAGAGAGAGACAGAGAGACAGAGACAGACAGAGAGAGAGAGAGAGAGAGAGAGAGAGAGAGAGAGACAGAGAGACAGAGAGACAAAGAGACAAAGAGACAGAGAGACAGAGAGACAGAGAGAGGGGGTGAGGGTTCATAGAAGGAGCAACAAGACACAGTAGTAGCCGGTGTAGTGGTCTTACCAGTGTAGACAAATCGTCCAGGAGCTCCTTTGCAGAACTGCTTGGACTTGTAGGAGAGGGTGACTTCCACGACTCCTGGGATGTGCCTGGGTGGGGTCTGCACTCTGATGGCGTGGGGTGTAATCAGCTGTAGGGAATCAATGGGTGAACCAAACAGAAGTGGTGAGTGAACAGCGTGAAGTGCTGGGTGATGCCTGTCTGACTGCGGGGCTCTACTCCGGCTGGTGGAGTGACGCTTGCCAGCTCCAGTCAATTACAGCAATGAGTCTAAATTAGCCTGTCATCTAGCTGGGGTATCAAGGCTGCACACACACACACACACACACACACACACACACACACACACACACACTGCCCTGAAGGAACGTCTCAGCTTTAGGTTTTCTGGGTTGTCTCTTGGTTTTTTTCTTTAGTCAGTAAATGTTCTGGGCGCTGGGTTTTGGGGTTTGGGGTTGTTCTCACAGGAAGGGCCAGAGGGCCGTGGTTCACATCAAAAATGCCTTCATATGTCCCCCTCCCTCACAGTGTTAATTCACTCCTGTTATATCTCAGACCCCCTTAATTGTTCCATTGTTTTTTGCGCCTGTTTTCCATGCTCTTCCTGTTCCTGTTCCTGCTCCTGTTTGTCTAGCTTCTGATCTACTCCTGTCATCACTTCACAGCAGCAAAGCTGATAGTAATGGGGAGCTAAAACAGCATTAGCTTGCGTGCTTCAGACTGCTATTAGCTCGCCTGCTTCAGACTGCTTGATCAGCTATACAGGGTGCAAACAGTATAATAAAAAGCTGTGTAAAGTGTCAGATTCCATTAACACAAACTGCTGTGTGGTACATGCTAACATTTATCCTCCCCCCCCCCCCCCCCCCCCCCCCCACACACACAATTCAAATCTATGTTGGTTTTTTTCTATGCTAATTGCTCTGAAACACAACAGTGATCGTGACGTATACATGAGAACACCGAGTCTGGACATAAAGACCCATGTCAAAGGCTTCTTACCTCACTCCACACAAGCATCGTCCCGAACACGACTTGGAGACCGTCAAAGAAGTTATCTCCTATGATGATGACTGTGGCTCCTCCCGTGGTCCATCCTTCACTAGGGCTGATGGCTTTGATGCAGGGGGTAGCTGCTTGTAACAGACAGAACAACAGAGAGAATTTAGGACCTTCCCATCCGCTAGACCACTAACCAACTAGCTTGAATATTAAAACAGAACACCGGGCACTGAAGAGCCAGATTCCCTACGTAAGACCGAGCAGCGGTACTCATGTGGTAGCCTAGTGGTTAGAGCGTTGGACTAATAACCGGAAGGTTGCAAGTTCAAATCCCTGAGCTGGTACAAAGGTACAAATCTGTCGTTCTGCCCCTGAACAGGCAGTTAACCCACTAGGCTGTCATTGAAAATAAGAATTGTCTAGTTAAATAAAGGTAAACAATAATAATAATAAAAAAAGACAAAACTAATTGACTGGTTTTACAAGGCAAAAAGGCAGACAAAAACTATTGGTTTGTTCTAGCTACAGAAATCCAGAGGGGGAAAAATGGCTTTGTGTAGCAAACGGTGTGTCAGGGAAAATATGTCTGTTACTAGGGCTGTTACTAGGGCTGTGGTGGTCAGGGAAAATATGTCTGTTACTAGGGGCTGTTACTAGGGCTGTTACTAGGGGCTGTTACTAGGGCTGTTACTAGGGGCTGTTACTAGGGACTGTTACTAAGGGCTGTTACTAGGGGCTGTTACTAGGGACTGTTACTAGGGCTGTTACTAGGGGCTGTTACTAGGGCTGTTACTAGGGCTGTGGTGGTCAGGGAAAATATGTCTGTTACTAGGGCTGTTACTAGGGGCTGTTACTAGGGCTGTTACTAGGGGCTGTTACTAGGGCTGTTACTAGGGCTGTTACTAGGGACTGTTACTAGGGCTGTTACTAGGGCTGTTACTAGGGGCTGTTACTAGGGACTGTTACTAGGGCTGTTACTAGGGGCTGTTACTAGGGGCTGTTACTAGGGGCTGTTACTTGGGCTGTTACTAGGGGCTGTTACTAGGGCTGTGGCGGTTATGACATTTCTGTCAGCCGGTTATTGTCACGTTAACTAACATAACCACGTTTAGCATCTCCAGGCCTCCAGCGTTCGAGTCGAATACGCCTCTGGAACATGTAGCACTATCAGGTCACATGTTTTACAACACCTACTCATTCAAGGGTTTTTCGTTATTTTTTTACGACTTTCTACTTTGTAGAAATATTTGTGAAGACATCAAAACTATGAAAGAACACATACGGAATCATGTGGTAACCCAAATAAAAGTGTTAAACGAATCAAAATATATTGTATATTTTAGATTTTTCAAATAGCCACCCTTTGCCTTGATGACAGCTTTGCAAACTCATGGCATTCTCTCAACCAGCTTTATTAGATAGTCACCTGGAATGCATTGCAATTAACAGGTGTGCCTTCTTAAAAGTTAATTTGTGGAATTTCTTTCCTTCTTAATGTGTTTCAGCCAATCAGTTGTGTTGTAACAAGGGGGGGGGGGGGACCTTGTCGCACCTTGACTACTGTTCAGTCGTTTGGTCAGGTGCCACAAAAAAAGGACTTAGGAAAATTGCAATTGGCTCAGAACAGGGCAGCTCAGCTGGCCCTTGGATGTACACAGAGAGCTAGCATTAATAATATTCTTGTCAATCTCTCATGGCTCAAAGTGGAGGAGAGATTGACTTCATCACTACTTGTATTTATGAGAGGTATTGACATGTTGAATGCACCGAGCTGTCTGTTTGAACTACTGGCACACAGCTCGGACACCCATGCATACCCCACAAGACATGCCACAAGAGGTTTATTCACAGTCCCCAAGTCCAGAACAGACTATGGGAGGTGCACAGTACTACATAGAGCCATGACTACATGGTACTCTATTCCACATCAGGTAACTGATTCAGCTGTACAATTAGATTTGTAGAGCCTCGATGACAGCTTTGCACACGCTTGGCATTCTCTTAACCAGCTTCACCTGGAATGCTTTTCCAACAGTCTTGAAGGAGTTCCCACATATGCTGAGCACTTGTTGGCTGCTTTTCCTTCACTCTGCAGTCCGACTAATTCCAAACCATCTCAAGTTGGTTGAGGATGGGGGCTTGTGGAGGCCAGGTCATCTGATGCAGCCCTCCATCACTCTCCTTCTTGGTCAAATAGCCCTTACATAGTCTGGAGGTGTGTTGGGTCATTATCCTGTTGAAAAACAAATGATAGTCCCACTAAGCCCAAACCAGATGGGATGGCGTATCGCTGCAGCATGCTGTGGTAGCCATGCTGGTTAAGTGTGCCTTGAATTCTAAATAAATCACAGACAGTGTCACAGACAGTGTCACCCCCACACCATAACACCTCCTCCTCCATGCTTTACGGTGGAAAATACACATGTGGAGATCATCCGTTCACCCACACCGTGTCTCACAAAGACACAGCGGTTGGAACCAAAAATCTCCAATTTGGACTCCAGACCAAAGGACAACTTTTGACCAGTCTAATGTCCATTGCTTGTGTTTCTTGGCCCAATCAAGTCTCTTCTTATTATTGGTGTCGTTTAGTAGTGGTTTCTTTGTAGCAATTTACACAGTCTCCTCTGAACAACTGATGTTGAGATGTGTCTGTTACATGAACTCTGTGAAGTGTTTTAGTTGGGCTGCAATTTCTGAGGCTGGTAACTCTAATGAACTTATCCTTTGCAGCAGAGGTCACTCTGGGTCTTCATTTCTGGGGCGGTCCTCGTGAGAACCAGTTAACTCTAATGAACTTATCCTTTGCAGCAAAGGTAACTCTGGGTCTTCCTTTCCTGTGGCGGTCCTCATGAGAGCCAGTTAACTCTAATGAACTTATCCTTTGCAGCAGAGGTAAACCTGGGTCTTCATTTCCTGTGGCGGTCCTCGTGAGAGCCAGTTAACTCTAATGAACTTATCCTTTGCAGCAGAGGTAAACCTGGGTCTTCATTTCCTGTGGCGGTCCTCGTAAGAGCCAGTTAACTCTAATGAACTTATCCTTTGCAGCAGAGGTAAACCTGGGTCTTCATTTCCTGTGGCGGTCCTCGTGAGAGCCAGTTAACTCTAATGAACTTATCCTTTGCAGCAGAGGTCACTCTGGGTCTTCCTTTCCTGTGGTGGTCCTCGTGAGAGCCAGTTAACTCTAATGAACTTATCCTTTGCAGCAGAGGTAAACCTGGGTCATCATTTCCTGTGGCGGTCCTCGTGAGAGCCAGTTAACTCTAATGAACTTATCCTTTGCAGCAGAGGTAAACCTGGGTCTTCATTTCCTGTGGTGGTCCTCGTGAGAGCCAGTTAACTCTAATGAACTTATCCTTTGCAGCAGAGGTCACTCTGGGTCTTCCTTTCCTGTGGCGGTCCTCATGAGAGCCAGTTAACTCTAAAGAACTTATCCTTTGCAGCAGAGGTAAACCTGGGTCTTCATTTCCTGTGGCGGTCCTCGTGAGAGCCAGTTAACTCTAATGAACTTATCCTTTGCAGCAGAGGTCACTCTGGGTCTTTCTTTCCTGTGGCGGTCCTCATGAGAGACAGGTCACTCTGGGTCTTCATTTCTGGGGCGGTCCTCGTGAGAGCCAGGTCACTCTGGGTCTTCATTTCTGGGGCGGTCCTCGTGAGAGCCAGGTCACTCTGGGTCTTCATTTCTGGGGCGGTCCTCATGAGAGACAGGTCACTCTGGGTCTTCCTTTCCTGTGGCGGTCCTCGTGAGAGACAGTTTCATAATAGCGTTCGATGGGTTTTGCAACTACACATGAAGAAACTTTGAAAGTTCTTGAAATGTTCTGTATTGACTGACTTTTGTATTTGAATTCATTATGGATCCCCATTAGCTGGGGCCAAGACAGCAGATACTCTTCCTGTGGTTTATTATGGATCCCCATTAGCTGGGGCCAAGACAGCAGCTACTCTTCCTGGGGTTTATTATGGATCCCCATTAGCTGGGTCCAAGACAGCAGCTACTCTTCCTGTGGTTTATTATGGATCCCCATTAGCTGGGGCCAAGACAGCAGCTACTCTTCCTGGGGTTTATTATGGATCCCCATTAGCTGGGGCCAAGACAGCAGCTACTCTTCCTGTGGTTTATTATGGATCCCCATTAGCTGGGGCCAAGACAGCAGCTACTCTTCCTGGGGTTTATTATGGATCCCCATTAGTTCCTGCCAAGACAGCAGCTACTCTTCCTGGGGTTTATTATGGATCCCCATTAGCTGGGGCCAAGACAGCAGCTACTCTTCCTGGGGTTTATTATGGATCCCCATTAGTTCCTGCCAAGGCAGCAGCTACTCTTCCTGGGGTTTATTATGGATCCCCATTAGTTCCTGTCAAGGCAGCAGCTACTCTTCCTGGGGTTTATTATGGATCCCCATTAGTTCCTGTCAAGGCAGCAGCTACTCTTCCTGGGGTTTATTATGGATCCCCATTAGTTCCTGCCAAGGCAGCAGCTTCTCTTCCTGGGGTTTATTATGGATCCCCATTAGTTCCTGCCAAGGCAGCAGCTACTCTTCCTGGGGTTTATTATGGATCTCCATTAGTTCCTGCCAAGGCAGCAGCTACTCTTCCTGGGGTTTATTATGGATCCCCATTAGTTCCTGTCAAGGCAGCAGCTACTCTTCCTGGGGTTTATTATGGATCCCCATTAGTTCCTGCCAAGGCAGCAGCTACTCTTCCTGGGGTTTATTATGGATCCCCATTAGTTCCTGTCAAGACAGCAGCTACTCTTCCTGGGGATTATTATGGATCCCCATTAGTTCCTGCCAAGGCAGCAGCTACTCTTCCTGGGGTTTATTATGGATCCCCATTAGTTCCTGCCATGGCAGCAGATACTCTTCATGGGGTTTATTATGGATCCTCATTAGTTCCTGCCAAGGCAGCAGCTACTCTTCCTGGGGTTTATTATGGATCCCCATTAGTTCCCGCCAAGACAGCAGCTACTCTTCCTGGGGTTTATTACGGATCCCCATTAGTTCCTGCCAAGGCAGCAGCTACTCTTCCTGGGGTTTATTATGGATCCCCATTAGCTGCTGCCAAGGCAGCAGCTACTCTTCCTGGGGTCCAGCGAAATTAAAGCAGTTTATACCATTTAAAAAACATCACAATACATTCACAGACCGTGTGCCCTCAGGCCCCTACTCCACCAGATATATACAGTACAAAATCCATGTGTACATATGTGTGTGTGTGTGTGTGTGTGTGTGTGTGTGTGTGTGTGTGTGTGTGTGTGTGTGTGTGTGTGTGTGTGTGTGTGTGTGTGTGTGTGTGTGTGTGTGTGGTGCTTCACAGTCCCCGCTGTTCCATAAGGTTTTTTTGTCTGTTTTTTAAATCTAATTGTACAGCTGAATCAGTTACCTGATGTGGAATAGAGTACCATGTAGTCATGGCTCTATGTAGTACTGTGCACCTCCCATAGTCTGTTCTGGACTTGGGGACTGTGAATAAACCTCTTGTGGCATGTCTTGTGGGGTATGCATGGGTGTCCGAGCTGTGTGCCAGTAGTTCAAACAGACAGCTCGGTGCATTCAACATGTCAATACCTCTCATAAATACAAGTAGTGATGAAGTCAATCTCTCCTCCACTTTGAGCCATGAGAGATTGACAAGAATATTATTAATGCTAGCTCTCTGTGTACATCCAAGGGCCAGCTGAGCTGCCCTGTTCTGAGCCAATTGCAATTTTCCTAAGTCCTTTTTTTGTGGCACCTGACCAAACGACTGAACAGTAGTCAAGGTGCGACAAGGTCCCCCCCCCCCCCCCCCCCCCCCTTGTTACAACACAACTGATTGGCTGAAACACATTAAGAAGGAAAGAAATTCCACAAATTAACTTTTAAGAAGGCACACCTGTTAATTGCAATGCATTCCAGGTGACTATCTAATAAAGCTGGTTGAGAGAATGCCATGAGTTTGCAAAGCTGTCATCAAGGCAAAGGGTGGCTATTTGAAGAATTTCGATGATAAAATCTATTTTGATTTGTTTAACACTTTTTTGGTTACTACATGATTCCATATGTGTTATTTCAGCGTTGATGTCTTCACTATTATTCTACAATGTAGAAAATAGTTTTAAAAATAAATACAAATACATTTTTAAAAAAAACTTGAATCTAGTAGGTGTTCTAAAACTTTTGACTGGTAGTTAATATTTAAAAAATATCAGAAGTGCTAGCAAGCTCCGGACCACCAGTAGCCATCACTGAGGCAAACAGTCAGGCACAGAGTTCTCTCTCTCTTTTATCACACCTTCTTCAACACCCAGACTTCCTCTGGACCCTGCTTCGATGAGCATTCTGGAATGCAGATTCTGCGACAAAGAGACTAGATACCTAAAGATGTACACTCTGTCTGTTTATTTGACGCTCCTCATTTCTCCTGCTCTATTTCCTGTTGCTAAACGGTCAGTGGGAGGGAGGTGACTAACAGTAATGGATTTCCTCCCCCACTCTCACTCCTCCACCCTCTACATTAACTGCTCCTTCATTTTAAAGGTTTATTTATTTATTTAATCTGTCCATCTCTCTTATTGTTGTTGACCGGGGATAGAAGGAGAGACAATGGAAAGGTGCTTGGAACTGTAAAGCCACAAAGCCTTGTAAATAATTCACAAAAGGATGTTTTTGTCATCTGTAGTACCTTTTAGTGTAATTGGGGTAGTTGTACCTAAGGTGTCTGTTGTTTATACCAGCTATCATCCTGTACCACTGTAACATCGTTGTTATAGCTAAGGTGTCTGAGTTTATAATAGCTTTCATCCTGTACCACTGTAACATCGTTGTTATAGCTAAGATGTCTGAGTTTATAATAGCTATCATCCTGTACCACTGTAACATCGTTGTTATAACTAAGATGTCTGAGTTTATAATAGCTATCATCCTGTACCACTGTAACATCGTTGTTATAGCTAAGATGTCTGAGTTTATACCCGCTTTCATCCTGTACCACTGTAGCATCGTTGTTATAGCTAAGGTGTCTGAGTTTATAATAGCTATCACCCTGTACCACTGTAACATCGTTGTTATAGCTAAGATGTCTGAGTTTATACCCGCTTTCATCCTGTACCACTGTAACATCGTTGTTATAGCTAAGGTGTCTGAGTTTATAATAGCTATCATCCTGTACCACTGTAACATCGTTGTTATAGCTAAGATGTCTGAGTTTATACCCGCTTTCATCCTGTACCACTGTAACATCGTTGTTATAACTAAGATGTCTGAGTTTATAATAGCTACCACAGTAACACCAATCTTTCAATCATTGCAATTCAGTTTATATAAAAACAGCACAAAAACTAATGTATGTTAAAAACAAATATGTGGATTTTTTTTTTTAAATATATCTGTTATTAATAAAAATATAAATGATAAAATACTGATAAAATAACAATGGGTTATAATTATAAGGCGTACATATGATCAATAATGAGACGATATAATCATTGCCATCATGCATTGATTTCCCCCTCTCTTTCCCTCAGCTAGCTCTCTGCCAGCCAGCCAGGTTAATCACCATTAGGTATTGTTGTGTTCTACACTCCAGACAAGGCCCCAGTCTTTGTTTGCTTTAATGTTGGACCAGCCGAGGTTGTATTTGCTCATTCCACGAGCATCTCCCTGTGTAGCAGAGGGGCCATGAGCCCACAGCACACACACACACACACACACCGCCACGGGAGGGAGGGAGGGAGGGAGGGAGGGAGGGAGGGAGGGAGGGAGGGAGGGAGGGAGGGAGGGAGGGAGGGAGAGAGAGATGGTGGGAAGGAGGGCGGAGGGGGGAGGGAGGGAGGCGAGGGAGGCATAGAGAGAGAGAGAGAGAGAGAGAGAGAGAGAGAGAGAGAGAGAGAGAGAGAGAGAGAGAGAGAGAGAGAGAGAGAGAGAGAGAGAGAGAGAGAGAGAGAGAGAGAGAGAGAGAGAGAGAGAGAGAGAGAGAGAGAGAGAGAGAGAGAGAGAGAGAGAGAGAGAGAGAGAGAGAGAGAGAGGGAGGGAGGGAGGGAGGGAGGGAGGGCTGCCCTTAACTGGCACTGTTGACTCCATGCTAATAAGTTCATACAAATTTTCATTTCTAAGGCTTGCGAGTGACATTTGCTTTTCTTAATTGCAGGCAGGAGCGTTTGAAAAAGCATCAACTCTCTAAAGACAGACAAGACTCCTCAAAGGGACTGACCTTCATCAGCGAAGCCAATTATAGCAAATAATTCACCAAAAATTACAGTAAACAAATTTACTGTCTGTAGGTGAGAGGGAGGGAGGGAAGGAGGGGTGGACGGACGGACAGAAGGAAGGAAGGGTAGGTTGTGGTGGGGGGTTGTTGGGGGGCTGAAGGGAGGCAGGTGGGGGGGTTACGGAGAAGAGGCTGGGTGGGGATGGGGGTGGGGGGTGGACTGGGCAGAGCAGAGGCACAAGAGGAGCTGGCTGGCAGCTGGGGCTTCAGACAGCCACACACACACACACACCGACTCGAATTTCGCAATGCTTCCCCCGTTGGCGCCTAGCGTGGAGACGGGAGAGACGGGGGCCGAGGCTGGGGGGGCCGGGGTTGCTCTAAACCGAGCCGTGCATGAGCCACCTCCATTCTGCCCGTGATTAGCATACATTTTCAATGCACATATAGAAGGGGGGGACATGTGTTCAATGGGGAGCATGGCGAACCAAATTACACAGACAGCGTTAGCCATCTAATGATATACGTGCACAATGCCCTCAAGCAGATGATGGAAATTGGAGAGAGCAGACGTACGCAGTCAGCCAGCGAGAGAGAGACGGACGGGCTGGAACAGGACCAGTCTGGTGAAGGATGTTCTGAATCCAAGTTCACCCAACATACAGGAGTACCAGGCTAGGTAGGCTGTTCTGATGCCAAGTTCACCCAACATACAGGGATACCAGGCTAGGTAGGCTGTTCTGATGCCAAGTTCACCCAACATACAGGGATACCAGGCTAGGTAGGCTGTTCTGGAGCCAAGTCCACCCAACATACAGGAGTACCAGGCTAGTTAGGCTGTTCTGGAGCCAAGTCCACCCAACATACAGGAGTACCAGGCTAGGCAGGCTGTTCTGATGCCAAGTTCACCCAACATACAGGAATACCAGGCTAGGCAGGCTGTTCTGATGCCAAGTTCACCCAACATACAGGAGTACCAGGCTAGTTAGGCTGTTCTGGAGCCAAGTCCACCCAACATACAGGAATAACAGGCTAGGTAGGCTGTTCTGATGCCAAGTTCACCCAACATACAGGAGTACCAGGCTAGGTAGGCTGTTCTGGAGCCAAGATCACCCAACTTACAGGAATAACAGGCTAGGTAGGCTGTTCTGATGCCAAGTTCACCCAACTTACAGGGATACCAGGCTAGGTAGGCTGTTCTGATGCCAAGTTCACCCAAAATACAGAAATACCAGGCTAGGTAGGCTGTTCTGATGCCAAGTTCACCCAACATACAGGGATACCAGGCTAGGTAGGCTGTTCTGGAGCCAAGATCACCCAACACACAGGAGTACCAGGCTAGGTACAACTTATTCTAAGTAGTCGGATTGTTTTTTTTAATTTTGTAAATATTATTTAAAAATCATAAAGGACCTATATTTAGTATATAATATATTAAACAATATTCATCAAATGTTTTCCTCTACATTTTTATGTCAGTTATGGGATAATTTATTGTATTGTTCACTAGCTAACGACTAGCTAACGACTAGCTAACGACTAGCTAACGACTAACTAACGACTAGCTAACGACTAACTAACGACTAGCTAACGACTAGCTAACGACTAACTAACGACTAGCTAACGACTAGTTAACGACTAACTAATGACTAGCTAACGTCTAGCTAACGACTAGCTAACGTCTAGCTAACGACTAGCTAACCTCTAGCTAACCTCTAGCTAACGTCTAGCTAACGTCTAGCTAACGACTAGCTAACGACTAACACATCACTTCCTCCCTGCTTGCCAGCTCTCTTCTGATTTTTCTCCTAACGCCAAGTCTTCTGGAAGCGGTTCGGCGCCTGCATGTGTCTAATCTCAACATCAATTGTCACACTCCAACGAATCTCTGGCTTTGATGTGCTGCAAGTGGACAGTCAACAAGGAGCCAAGAGAGGAAGAGAGAGAGCGGAGAGAAATATTTGGTACTGACTACCAACTACCCACAACCTACCAGGCCTCCCGGCTCACCTCCCCACCTCCCCACTGTGTCTGGTGTTGACTACCCACAACCTACCAGGCCTCCCAGCTCACCTCTCCACGTCCCCCTGTGTCTGGTGTTGACTACCCACAACCTGCCAGGCCTCCTGGCTCACCTCCCCACGTCCACCTGTGTCTGGTGCTGACTACCCACAACCTACCAGGCCTCCCAGCTCACCTCCCCACCTCCCCACTGTGTCTGGTGTTGACTACCCACAACCTACAAGGCCTCCTGGCTCACATCCCCACGCCCCCCCTATGTCTGGTGCTGACTACCCACAACCTACCAGGCCTCCCAGCTCACCTCCCCACGCCCCCTTGTGTCTGGAGTTGACTACCCACAACCTACCAGGCCTCCCGGCTCACCTCACCACTGTGTCTGGTGTTGACTACCCACAACCTACCAGGCCTCCCAGCTCACCTCCCCACGTCCCCCTGTGTCTGGTGCTGACTACCCACAACCTACCAGGCCTCCCAGCTCACCTCCCCACATCCCCCTGTGTCTGGTGCTGACTACCCACAACCTACCAGGCCTCCCGGCTCACCTCACCACTGTGTCTGGTGCTGACTACCCACAACCTACCAGGCCTCCCAGCTCACCTCCCCACCTCCCCACTGTGTCTGGTGCTGACTACCCACAACCTACCAGGCCTCCCAGCTCACCTCCCCACCTCCCCACTGTGTCTGGTGCTGACTACCCACAACCTACCAGGCCTCCCAGCTCACCTCCCCACCTCCCCACTGTGTCTGGTGTTGACTACCCACAACCTACCAGGCCTCCCGGCTCACCTCCCCACGTCCCCCTGTGTTTGGTTTACTGAACAAAGGCGTTGGGTTCGTACTTCTCTCTCTGCGTTCAGCTCCTGCCTCTCACCTCCCCACGTCCCCCTGTGTTTGGTTTACTGAACAGAGGCGTTTGGGTTCGTACTTCTCTCTCTGCGTTCAGCTCCAGCCTCTCAGTGTGAAGCTCTAATCAGCACTCCTCTCTCCAAGGCAACATGGC
Organism: Oncorhynchus mykiss; assembly: GCF_013265735.2. Classification (NCBI taxonomy): domain Eukaryota; kingdom Metazoa; phylum Chordata; class Actinopteri; order Salmoniformes; family Salmonidae; genus Oncorhynchus; species Oncorhynchus mykiss. The sequence continues at coordinate 4,280,966 of NC_048587.1, read as the reverse complement.
ACCGTGTTAGCGTACATCCCAAACGGCACTATGTAGCGCCCTACTTTTGACCAGGGCCAATGGGGTAGTAGTAGTGCCCTTCATATGAAAATAGGGTGTCATTTTGGGACACAGACTTAGTCACCTTCCTCCTCATCCCTCCAGTATTGAGACACACCAACAGGTCTCATCTTGCCTGCTGTGCTGTACGTACTGAGGACTTCCTTTGTTCTGCCTGCTAAAAATGTCTTGTAATTGTGCCGGTGGTCTCCAGATGGCAGGTTGATACTGCTGCTGATGGGATTATACCTTTTTTTACCTCTCCTAGGGCCATCTGCTCCTCTTTACTGGCTAAAGCCTTGCAGCCTGGATCCGTTTGTCTTTATTGCATCAACCTAACAGCGTTACAGCCACTTGGCATGCAAATCAGATCCACGCTGCAGGGCCTCGAGGAGAGAGCCGGGGTCGCTGAGTACGACACACACACACATACACACACGGTAGAGCGTAGACACAGACGAGGGTCGCTGAGTCGCTCTTTACACACCCCTTACTGACGACTACAGGCTCTTTTATGAACTGAGGAACACGTGGAGGTGAGAGAGTAAGGGAGGGGGGCAGGGGGGGGGAATTACTATACCATCAACTGGAATACATTATATCCAGCTGGTGTTTGAAACTTAGATAATAGGTTGTATTAGGGAGACAGAATTGCAGATAAACAGAGTTAATAGGTATTCCTGTACAGACTTTGTAGCCAATCTACAGCATAGTTAACATGGACTATACATTAGGACTGTCTGTCTGTCTGTCTGTCTGTCTGTCTGTCTGTCTGTCTGTCTGTCTGTCTGTCTGTCTGTCTGTCTGTCTGTCTGTCTGTCTGTCTGTCTGTCTGTCTGTCTGTCTGTCTGTCTGTCTGTCTGTCTGTCTGTCTGTCTGTCTGTCTGTCTGTCTGTCTCTCTAAAATGGGTAGACAATAAAATATCAGTAATCTGAGATTTGACTGTGATATGAGACTGCGTTTCAAATATTAGATACAGTATGTTTCGTCATGAAATGTTCCATTCTACCCAGCCACGTCTGCCCTCTAACACAATCCACACACACTTCATAGATCTGTGTGGTCTTCACTTAATAACGGGAAGGTGGAGGAGATACACTCCAGATCAGGAGACGGATCATCTGAAAACCACCAGTACAGATCTAGATTCATAAGGACAGGATCTCTGCTGCACACTGGGCTTTTTGATGAGATGAGGTGATTCAGTGGTTGTTGGGTGGGTTGATCTAGTTGTTGGGTTGGGTGAGTAGGCTGTGCAGACGCCAGTTCCCCTGTCCCGCAGGACCCCCTCAGACAGGGGGAGACCCACGGTAGAGTGTGGGGGGGGGGACTCAACCTCTTTAATTGCTCCCTTAATTAAAGCTGGTTGCTAAGCAAAACACGCCTTCTATCCCGTGGATAAGGAGAGAGAGAGAGAGGGAGACAAACAATACGTCACAGGCGGTAACGACTTCACAGCTTAGGGCTAACCATCAATTATTAGATTGTCTTTCTCTGCCCGTTTTGTCATTAGTAAAGAACCTAGTCATTTCCTTCCCCTGCAGAGTTCTGGGGGTTGATATAGTGCATTTCATTGATATAACGCCTTTGTATTTGCCTCTCCTGTTGCATTATTAAAACAATTGTGTTATGATAATCCCTGCCTAATTAAGACAACAACACCCTCGTGCTGTTACAGGTTTGGGTAGCATCATACTATACATACCCAGCCACTTGTACTTGCCACTGATAACTAGCTAATACGCGTTTGACAAGATCCCGTTTCCCAGAGTGTTTGAACTGAACCGAGTCCAACAGGAAGGTCAGAAGGTTGAACTCTGTCCTTCCTGCATTTATGTTTCCCAGACTTTGCTGCTCCGAAATTTATTTTTCTCTCTTTTTTTTCCCTTTTTCTCTGCAGAGCAGCCAATCAGTCAGTCTTCTGATGTGCTGGTTTCCTCATTGATGAGTACGACACCACAGTAGTGCTTTTATAAGGATCTAGCTACAGATCCCAGTAACAACAACCTGACCTCACACTACAGAACCCAGTAACAACCTGACCCCACACTACAGATCCCAGTAACAACCTGACCTCACACTACAGAACCCAGTAACAACCTGACCCCACACTACAGAACCCAGTAACAACCTGACCCCACACTACAGATCCCAGTAACAACCTGACCTCACACTACAGAACCCAGTAACAACCTGACCCCACACTACAGAACCCAGTAACAACCTGACCCCACACTACAGAACCCAGTAACAACCTGACCTCACACTACAGAACCCAGTAACAACCTGACCCCACACTACAGATCCCAGTAACAACCTGACCCCACACTACAGATCCCAGTAACAACCTGACCTCACACTACAGAACCCAGTAACAACCTGACCCCACACTACAGATCCCAGTAACAACCTGACATCACACTACAGAACCCAGTAACAACCTGACCCCACACTACAGAACCCAGTAACAACCTGACCCCACACTACAGAACCCAGTAACAACCTGACCTCACACTACAGAACCCAGAAACAACAACCTGACCTCACACTACAGAACCCAGTAACAACCTGACCTCACACTACAGAACCCAGTAACAACCTGACCTCACACTACAGAATCCAGTAACAACAACCTGACCCCACACTACAGAACCCAGTAACAACCCGATCTCACACTACAGAACCCAGTAACAACCTGACCTCACACTACAGAACCCAGTAACAACCTGACCTCACACTACAGAACCCAGTAACAACCTGACCTCACACTACAGAACCAAGTGACAACAACCTGACCCCACACTACAGAACCCAGTAACAACCTGACCTCACACTACAGAACCCAGTAACAACAACCTGACCTCACACTACAGAACCCAGTAACAACCTGACCTCACACTACAGAACCCAGTAACAACCCGATCTCACACTACAGAACCCAGTAACAACCTGACCTCACACTACAGAACCCAGTAACAACCTGACCTCACACTACAGAACCAAGTGACAACAACCTGACCCCACACTACAGAACCCAGTAACAACCTGACCTCACACTACAGAACCCAGTAACAACCTGACCTCACACTACAGAACCCAGTAACAACAACCTGACCCCACACTACAGATCCCAGTAACAACCTGACCTCACACTACAGAACCCAGTAACAACCTGACCTCACACTACATAACCCAGTAACAACAACTTGACCTCACACTACAGAACCCAGTAACAACAACCTGACCTCACACTACAGAACCCAGTAACAACCTGACCTCACACTACAGAACCCAGTAACAACAACCTGACCTCACACTACAGAACCCAGTAACAACAACCTGATCTCACCACAAATCAATTGCAGATTTGAAGTTTATTTTAGAAAGCCATTGAGCAAGAGCCCTATTGAAAACATGTGTGAATAGAGATCACTACATATTTCACACAGAGCAATAATAATAATAATAATAAGTATAATTATAATAATTATAAATATTACATACATGTGTTTATGACATTGACCAGTGAAATACAATGAGGTGATGGAGAATTAGAGAAGTACGTTGTGAAGCCAGAAAGGGACAGATGTGATCTGAAGGAACTACACCAGAAGGCTCTTTATCTCAGCAGCTACCAGAGGAGCTAAAGATGACAAGCTACATGAGGAAAGAGAGATGGAACTAAAGAACTAACCCCCCGCGACCACATGACAATGAAGATAAGTCTTTTCAACATCTATTCAAGGTCTTGTGCTCATAGGGAAACTAGAAAATATTTCAAAATAAAAGTCATTTAGAATGTGCTCATAGGGAAACTAGAGGGTATTTCAAAATAAAAGTCTTGTAGAATGTGCTCATAGGGAAACTAGAGGGTATTTCAACATAAAAGTCATGTAGAATGTGCTCATAGGGAAACTAGAGGGTATTTCAAAATAAAAGTCATGTAGAATGTGCTCGTAGGGAAACTAGAGAGCATTTCAAAATAAATTCTTGTAGAATGTGCTCATAGGGAAACTAGAGGGTATTTCAAAATAAAAGTATTGTAGAATGTGCTCGTAGGGAAACTAGAGGGTATTTCAACATAAAAGTATTGTGGAATGTGCTCATAGGGAAACTAGAGAGCATTTCAAAATACAAGTCTTGTAGAATGTGCTCATAGGGAAACTAGAGGGTATTTCAACATAAAAGTATTGTAGAATGTGCTCATAGGGAAACTAGAGGGTATTTCAAAATAAAAGTATTGTAGAATGTGCTCGTAGGGAAACTAGAGGGTATTTCAAAATAAAAGTCTTGTAGAATGTGCTCGTAGGGAAACTAGAGAGCATTTCAAAATAAAAGTCATGTAGAATGTGCTCGTAGGGAAACTAGAGAGCATTTCAAAATAAAAGTAATGTAGAATGTGCTCGTAGGGAAACTAGAGAGCATTTCAAAATAAAAGTCATGTAGAATGTGCTCGTAGGGAAACTAGAGAGCATTTCAAAATAAAAGTCATGTAGAATGTGCCTACCATGATAGAGATAAGGAGGGTCCGTACCTTCAGAAGGGTCTAGACGTCGAGCCCTTCTGCCGTGCTTGGAGTTGTTATGGACAAACATGTTATCTGAGACCGCCAGGACGTGACCGTCCACGTTGACCGTTGTTGATACAACAACCTGCAACAGGAGTGAAAGGGGGAGCCAGTCATTAAAACAGTCTGTCTATGTATCTGTGTCAGGAGACAGGTCATGTCGGCCCATTGCTGCCACACTGTTAACACAAAGTGCTTTGTGACAATGTAAACTAGTGACAACTGAGCTGCCACCAACTCGAAGGAGAAGAAACCCCTTGACTTTGCTGGAGTTTTTTTTTAAACACTTGGGTTTCCATTCCATATGGCCTCCAACACAACAGACTAGCTGCACTACTATGGGTTCATGACATCACTATGGGACGTTCAGTCTTTCTGTTATAACACTGCATGATATACCACTGGCCAGTAGCAACAGGAATAGCTGAGCATCCACACAAGGCCAATGGGAGGAAGGTTATGTCTCAGGTCTACAGTAATATACAGGGTTGTGTTCATGACACAGCCATGGGAGGAAGGCCTGTCTCAAGTCTACAGTAATATACAGGTTTGTGTTCATGACACAGCCATGGGAGGAAGGCCTGTCTCAGGTCTACAGTAATATACAGGGTTGTGTTCATGACACAGCCATGGGAGGAAGGCCTGTCTCAGGTCTACAGTAATATACATGATTGTGTTCATGAGACAGCAAATGTAAGGAAATGTACGTAAACAGTCAGGGACGACCTGACCTGACCGCAGTAAGTTGGACAGGGGATCACCCAGGGGCCTTAGAAAGATGACTCAGCCACTGTACTGTAGTCTAGTTGGACAGGGGATCACCCAGGGGCCTTAGAAAGATGACTCAGCCACTGTACTGTAGTCTAGTTGGACAGGGGATCACCCAGGGGCCTTATAAAGATGACTCAGCCACTGTATTGTAGTCTTCCTGGGTTTAATTTGACTTTCCCCACCATTCAGTGATCCAGATAACTCTGCAGAGGGCTGAGAACGAACCACTCCGCATCTTCTGAACAATAAAGGAAAACACAATTCATGCGAAATACGAGGTGCTGAACTCCAGCCTCCATTGTTTCTGTTCCTAAGAAACGGTTAAGGGAAAAGGCAGTTTCTCTCTCTCTCTCTCTCTCTCTCTCCCTCTCCCTATCTCTCCCTCTCCCTCTCTCTCTCCCTCTACCCCTCCCTCTCCCTCTCTCTCTCCCTCTCCCCCTCCCTCTCCCTCTCTCTGTCTTCTTTAGTTTCCGTGGTCGGTACAACGTCCCTGTAGGTTTCATGGTATTAACACAATACGTTACGGCACACCAATCAGAGGAAGGAGTCTGTCTTCACACCTTGAAGTAGCTAAAACCAAAACCAGAGTCGTTATATAACTACTTCCCACCAGTGTCGTTGACTGGCTTTGCTCACATCATTAATGTCCTGGCTGTAACTGAGTATTTACAGTATACGTGTTTATGTGCTTCCCTGAAGCAGAACTGTCTATGAGTAAACAACTAGTTACATTAAAAGAAGCCTCTTTATTAAAACGAACACACAGCTATAGCTTTCTTAGCTTTTTTTATAGCTTTCTTTTATAGCTTTCTTACAAATGTCTTTCTTGTTTTTCTAACTTCCTGTGTGTGGTCATCTACTCTCACAGTGGAATAAAGAAAGACTATAATATAAACTAACACACATTAAAAACATAGATCTCTTTAAAAAGACTCTAAACTAACACACATTAAAAACATTATAGATATCTTTAAAAAGACTCTAAACTAACACGCATTAAAAACATAGATCTCTTTAAAAATACTCTAAACTAACACACATTAAAAACATAGATCTCTTTAAAAAGACTCTAAACTAACGCACATTAAAAACATAGATCTCTTTAAAAAGACTCTAAACTAACACACATTAAAAACATAGATCTCTTTAAAAAGACTCTAAACTAACACACATTAAAAACATTATAGATCTCTTTAAAAAGACTCTAAACTAACACACATTAAAAACATTATAGATCTCTTTAAAAAGACTCTAAACTAACGCACGTTAAAAACATTATAGATATCTTTAAAAAGAATCTAAACTAACACACGTTAAAAACATTATAGATATCTTTAAAAAGACTCTAAACTAACACACGTTAAAAACATTATAGATATCTTTAAAAAGACTCTAAACTAACACACATTAAAAACATTATAGATATCTTTAAAAATAATCTAAACTAACGCACGTTAAAAACATTATAGATATCTTTAAAAAGAATCTAAACTAACGCACGTTAAAAACATTATAGATATCTTTAAAAAGAATCTAAACTAACGCACGTTAAAAACATTATAGATATCTTTAAAAAGAATCTAAACTAACGCACGTTAAAAACATTATAGATATCTTTAAAAAGAATCTAAACTAACGCACGTTAAAAACATTATAGATATCTTTAAAAAGAATCTAAACTAACGCACGTTAAAAACATTATAGATATCTTTAAAAAGACTCTAAACTAACACACATTAAAAACATAGATCTCTTTAAAAAGACTCTAAACTAACACACATTAAAAACATAGATCTCTTTAAAAAGACTCTAAACTAACACACATTAAAAACATAGATCTCTTTAAAAAGACTCTAAACTAACACACATTAAAAACATAGATCTCTTTAAAAAGACTCTAAACTAACACACATTAAAAACATAGATCTCTTTAAAAAGACTCTAAACTAACACACATTAAAAACATAGATCTCTTTAAAAAGACTCTAAACTAACACACATTAAAAACATAGATCTCTTTAAAAAGACTCTAAACTAACACACATTAAAAACATAGATCTCTTTAAAAAGACTCTAAACTAACACACATTAAAAACATAGATCTCTTTAAAAAGACTCTAAACTAACACACATTAAAAACATTATAGATCTCTTTAAAAAGACTCTAAACTAACACACGTTAAAAACATTATAGATCTCTTTAAAAAGACTCTAAACTAACACACATTAAAAACATTATAGATCTCTTTAAAAAGACTCTAAACTAACACACATTAAAAACATAGATCTCTTTAAAAAGACTCTAAACTAACACACATTAAAAACATAGATCTCTTTAAAAAGACTCTAAACTAACACACGTTAAAAACATTATAGATCTCTTTAAAAAGACTCTAAACTAACGCACATTAAAAACATAGATCTCTTTAAAAAGACTCAACTAACACACGTTAAAAACATAGATATCTTTAAAAAGACTCTAAACTAACGCACATTAAAAACATAGATATCTTTAAAAAGACTCTAAACTAACGCACATTAAAAACATAGATCTCTTTAAAAAGACTCTAAACTAACACACATTAAAAACATAGATCTCTTTAAAAAGACTCTAAACTAACACACATTAAAAACATAGATCTCTTTAAAAAGACTCTGAACTAACACACGTTAAAAACATTATAGATCTCTTTAAAAAGACTCTAAACTAACGCACATTAAAAACATAGATCTCTTTAAAAAGACTCTAAACTAACACACGTTAAAAACATAGATATCTTTAAAAAGACTCTAAACTAACGCACATTAAAAACATAGATATCTTTAAAAAGACTCTAAACTAACGCACATTAAAAACATAGATCTCTTTAAAAAGACTCTAAACTAACACACATTAAAAAATGAAATTGAAAAATAATCAAAACTTAAAGCACATTAAAAAACACAGATATATTTTTCTTGTTTCTGTGCCTTCGTCATTAGTGTGGAGGTGTCTGGAAATAAAATAATCCGTGATGCAGTGTGTAGTTAGAAAAGACAATACAGTGAGAGAGGCCTCTATTAACTCATAATAAACATTGCAGTTTAATTGTTTTCTCTCTCTTCCAATGTAAGTGTGGACGTTGTCCTCTCAAAAACAGATTGAAAATAAAAAAGCACATCCAGTTTAGCTTCAAACTCGTCATTACCCTTTGCTATGATGGGATGGCTGTCTTTGTCAAAACAACACATTGCATTTACAAGTGTGATAAAAAGATCTATATGTTTGTCATTTTGGAGTGGGTGTATGTATTACCTGCCCACCATCTCCCTCCCTCCTCCTCCTCTCTCCCTCCTCTTCCTCTCTCCCTCCTCCACCTCTTTCCCTCCTCTTCCTCTCTCCCTCCTCCTCCTCTCTCCCTCCTCTTCCTCTCTCCCTCCTCCTCCTCTCTCCCTCCTCCTCTCTCCCTCCTCTTCCTCTCTCTCTCCCTCCTCCTCCTCTCTCCCTCCTCCTCCTCTCTCCCTCCTCCTCCTCTTCCTCTCTCCCTCCTCCTCCTCTCTCCCTCATCCACCTTTCTCCCTCCTCCTCCTCTCTCCCTCCTCCTCCTCTCTCCCTCCTCCTCCTCTTCCTCTCTCCCTCCTCCTCCTCTCTCCCTCCTCCACCTCTCTCCCTACTCTTCCTCTCTCCCTCCTCCTCCTCTCTCCCTCCTCCTCCTCTCTCCCTCCTCTTCCTCTCTCTCTCCCTCCTCCTCCTCTCTCCCTCCTCCTCCTCTCTCCCTCCTCCTCCTCTCTCCCTCCTCTTCCTCTCTCCCTCCTCCTCCTCTCTCCCTGATGAATGAATGAAAGCATTGTCATTTTCCCTCCTCAAAACGGTTGCCGGGAGACGAGATCTTCTAGGCTTTAGCTACAGTTCCTCTGGCGCTTTAAGGAGAACCTCATGGAAGGGACTCTGTCCAGTTGTCTATCTGCCATTAACAGTCTCTCAGCCACCCGCCTCACTGCCCCCTGCCCTCTCTTCACCATAACAGGCACCATTCACATTGATCTGTTGATATTCATGTTGATATTCATATTGATCTGTTGATATTCACATTGATCTGTTGATATTCATATTGATATTCATATTGATCTGTTGATATTCACATTGATCTGTTGATATTCACATTGATCTGTTGATATTCATATTGATCTGTTGATATTCATGTTGATATTCATATTGATCTGTTGATATTCACATTGATCTGTTGATATTCATATTGATATTCATATTGATCTGTTGATATTCACATTGATCTGTTGATATTCACATTGATCTGTTGATATTCATATTGATCTGTTGATATTCATGTTGATATTCATATTGATCTGTTGATATTCATATTGATCTGTTGATATTCATATTGATCTGTTGATATTCATATTGATATTCACATTGATCTGTTGATATTCACATTGATATTCATATTGATATTCATATTGATCTGTTGATATTCATATTGATATTCATACTGATATTCATAGTGATCTGTTGATATTCATATTGATCTGTTGATATTCATATTGATATTCATGTTGATATTCATATTGATCTGTTGATATTCACATTGATATTCATGTTGATATTCATATTGATCTGTTGATATTCATATTGATCTGTTGATATTCATATTGATCTGTTGATATTCATACTGATCTGTTGATATTCACATTGATCTGTTGATATTCATATTGATCTGTTGATATTCATATTGATCTGTTGATATTCATACTGATCTGTTGATATTCATATTGATCTGTTGATATTCATATTGATCTGTTGCTATTCATATTGATCTGTTGATATTCATATTGATCTGTTGATATTCATATTGATATTCATATTGATCTGTTGATATTCATATTGATATTCATATTGATCTGTTGATATTCATATTGATCTGTTGATATTCATATTGATATTCATATTGATCTGTTGATATTCATATTGATCTGTTGATATTCATATTGATCTGTTGATATTCACATTGATCTGTTGATATTCATATTGATCTGTTGATATTCATATCGATCTGATGATATTCATATTGATATTCATATTGATATTCATATTGATCTGTTGACATTCAAATTGATCAGATGTTTCCTGTCATTAGTCAGGCAGCCTCCGTCGTAGCGTAGTCTACCCTAAAAACTACTGCACTCCGTGGGGATCAGGGTGCCGTTTGGGTGACAGCTTCAGAGAGACAGTTAGAGATGTCTCGAGGGATGGATGAGGAGGATATCTGACTGAGACGATGACCTAAAACCTCCTGAAAGAATCAACCAGACGTCCTTCTCCCTTTTTTCTATTTAGTAAACAATCCTAATTATACAGTCGCATTTAATATGTGATAATGAGGGTTTTTAGCATGTCAATGGAGGGTTGGAAGGGATTGGAGAGGCCCCTGAATGAATGGGTGTAAGTGTTTTCACTCAGAGCTCTCTCTCTCTCTCTCTCTCTCTCTCTCTCTCTCTCTCTCTCTCTCTCTCTCTCCCTCTCTCTCTCTCTCTCAGGTTCATTCTGACAGTGATTGACCTCGGGTATGTCAATGGAATTCGCCTCTCTCTTTTTTTTCTCTCTCTCTCTGTTTTTTTTAAAGGACTGAAAGGGCTCCATTCTTGTGTCCAGGTTCAGAGCCTGGCCGTGGATCGAGATGATGGATAGAGCGCTCACTGGCTTCCAGCTGAGCCGTGGTAGCGAGCATCCCAAAATGGCACCCTCTTCCCTACATAGTGCACAGGACCCTGGTGAAAAGTAGTGCACTTACGTAGGGAATAGGGCCCGACATTTGGGGACAGAGCTGTGGGTAGTAAGTGGGGAAAGGAGGCTTGCAGGAAAGCCCGACCTTGCCTAAGGAACACCGTGGTCGGGAGAGTCTGTCAAATATATTCTGGACATGTTATTTAAAGCTGCGGTGAAGAGATGGAGAGCAGAGCCAAGAGAGGCTTCTTCAACATCAACCATTCAACGTGGAAGACAGGGTGTTTTGCTGTTTTTTTGGGGAGGGAGGGGGGGAGGGGGGGGGGGGATTTGTTTCTGTGTTTTGAATTATCGGTGAATATTGAGTTGGGTATGATTTATAAAAAGAAAAATTGTCGATTGGATACATTGTTTTTGTTGTGACAATGACGATTATAGCTACAGACATCAAGGCATTATTTTCCTAAGTTGTTTTTAAAACATATCTTTCTGCGTTTAAATGCAAAACATCAGTAAACGTTAGTCCATAGTCGTTCAAACAGACTGATACAATAGCAGCATGGAAAATCAGGTTGAAAAAGGTCCTATAAGGAGACAAGAATAGAACTAAAGTTGTAGTGGTGAACTGGCCTGCTCTTACAGCTGCTGAGGGAAAGTCTTTGAATGGCAGTCTCTCACAGCTTTCTATTCCACTCTCTCTCTCTCTCTCTCTGTCTCTCCCTCTCTCTCTCTCTCTGGCTCTGTCTCTCCCTCTCTCTCTCTCTCTGGCTCTGTCTCTGTCTCTCTTTCTCTCTCTCTGGCTCTGTCTCTTCCTCTCTCTCTCTCTCTCTCTGGCTCTGTCTCTCTTTCTCTCTCTCTGGCTCTGTCTCTCCCTCTCTCTCTCTCTCTGGCTCTGTCTCTCCCTCTCTCTCTCTCTCTCTCTGGCTCTGTCTCTCCCTCTCTCTCTCTCTCTGGCTCTGTCTCTCCTTCTCTCTATCTCTCTGTCTCCCCCTCTCTCTCTCTCTGGCTCTCCCTTTCCCTCTCTCTCTCTGGCTCTGTCTCTCCCTCTCTCTCTCTCTCTGGCTCTGTCTCTCCCTCTCTCTATCTCTCTGTCTCCCCCTCTCTCTCTCTCTCTGGCTCTCCCCTTCTCTCTCTCTCTCTCTCTGGCTCTGTCTCTCCCTCTCTCTCTCTCTCTCTGGCTCTGTCTCTCCCTCTCTCTCTCTCTCTGGCTCTGTCTCTCCCTCTCTTTCTCTCTCTGGCTCTGTCTCTCCCTCTCTCTCTCTCTCTCTCTGGCTCTGTCTCTCCCTCTCTCTCTCTGGCTCTGGCTCTGGCTCTGTCTCTGTCTCTCTCTCTCTCTCTCTCTCTCTCTCTGGCTCTCCCTCTCCCTCTCTCTCTCTGTCGCTGTCTCTCCCTCTCTCTCAATTCAATTCAAGGGCTTTATTGGCATGGGAAACATGTGTTAACATTGCCAAAGCAAGTGAGGTAGACAACATACAAAGTGAAAATATAAAGTGAAAAACAACAAAAATTAACAGTAAACATTACACATACAGAGGTTTCAAAACAGTAAAGACATTACAAATGTCATATTATATATATATATACAGTGTTTTAACAATGTACAAATGGTTAAAGGACACAAGATAAAATAAATAAGCATAAATATGGGTTGTATTTACAATGGTGTGTGTTCTTCACTGGTTGCCCTTTTCTCGTGGCAACAGGTCACAAATCTTGCTGCTGTGATGGCACACTGTGGAATTTCACCCAGTAGATATGGGAGTTTTTCAAATTTGGATTTGTTTTCGAATTCTTTGTGGATCTGTGTAATCTGAGGGAAATATGTCTCTCTAATATGGTCATACATTGGGCAGGAGGTTAGGAAGTGCAGCTCAGTTTCCACCTCATTTTGTGGGCAGTGAGCACATAGCCTGTCTTCTCTTGAGAGCCATGTCTGCCTACGGCGGCCTTTCTCAATAGCAAGGCTATGCTCACTGAGTCTGTACATAGTCAAAGCTTTCCTTAATTTTGGGTCAGTCACAGTGGTCAGGTATTCTGCCGCTGTGTACTCTCTGTTTAGGGCCAAATAGCATTCTAGTTTGCTCTGTTTTTTTGTTAATTCTTTCCAATGTGTCAAGTAATTATCTTTTTGTTTTCTCATGATTTGGTTGGGTCTAATTGTGCTGTTGTCCTGGGGCTCTGTAGGGTGTGTTTGTGTTTGTGAACAGAGCCCCAGGACCAGCTTGCTTAGGGGACTCTTCTCCAGGTTCATCTCTGTAGGTGATGGCTTTGTTATGGAAGGTTTGTGAATCACTTCCTTTTAGGTGGTTGTAGAATTTAACGGCTCTTTTCTGGATTTTGATAATTAGTGGGTATCGGCCTAATTCTGCTCTGCATGCATTATTTGGTGTTCTACGTTGTACACGGAGGATATTTTTGCAGAATTCTGCGTGCAGAGTCTCAATTTGGTGTTTGTCCCATTTTGTGAAGTCTTGGTTGGTGAGCGGACCCCAGACCTCACAACCATAAAGGGCAATCTCTCTCTGGCTCTGTCTCTCTCTCTGGCTATGTCTCTCCCTCTCTCTCTCTCTCTCTCGCTGGCTCTCCCTCTCTCTCTCTCTCTCTCTCTCTGGCTCTGTCTCTCCCTCTCTCTGAAACACACCCACACACGGTAACACACACACACACAATCATTTCCTCAAGGTGCTGAGGTAGCTGAAACCTGGTGGAAATGGTGCTGAGGGCCCTGACATGCTGTTAAGTCCACTTAAACCTTGAGGGAGGTGGGGAAATTAGTTAGAGTGAGACACTGGAGCAAAACGGTCAGACGAAGGAGAGAAGTCACTCTGGGTTTAGTGACCATGGAGACAGAGAGGAGTCTACCAGTCACTCTGGGTTTAGTGACTATGAAGACAGAGAGGAGTCTACCAGTCACTCTGGGTTTAATGGCCATGGAGACAGAGAGAAGACTACCAGTCACTCTGGGTTTAGTGACCATGGAGACAGAGAGGAGACTCCCAGTCACTCTGGGAGTAGTGGCTATGAAGACAGAGTGGAGACTACCAGTCACTCTGGGTTTAGTGACCATGGAGACAGAGAGGAGACTACCAGTCACTCTGGGTTTAGTGACCATGGAGACAGAGAGGAGACTACCAGTCACTCTGGGTTTAGTGGCCATGGAGACAGAGAGGAGACTCCCAGTCACTCTGGGAGTAGTGGCTATGAAGACAGAGTGGAGACTACCAGTCACTCTGGGTTTAGTGACCATGGAGACAGAGAGGAGACTACCAGTCACTCTGGGTTTAGTGACCATGGAGACAGAGAGGAGACTACCAGTCACTCTGGGTTTAGTGGCCATGGAGACAGAGAGGAGACTACCAGTCACTCTGGGTGTAGTGGCTATGGAGACAGAGAGGAGACTACCAGTCACTCTGGGTTTAGTGACCATGGAGACAGAGAGGAGACTACCAGTCACTCTGGGTGTAGTGGCCATGGAGACAGAGAGGAGACTACCAGTCACTCTGGGTTTGACCTTCTGCTCTCTGCTCATGGATCAATATTAGCAGGATCACTTGCACTGGACACAGTATGACAAATGAACTGCCAGGCTGTGTGTTATTTTCAAGGAGCTCCGCTCACCCTTAGACACATCTATATACTGTAGAACTACAATATAGAACCTGAAAGATACAGAGGCCTGTATCTTTTTCTTAATATGGCAGATTATCACAAGCTGCTATGTGCTGCAAATCTTAACCGTGTGTAAATTGTCCTAGAAAATGAGAGAGAGAGTTAGATAGAGAGAGTTAGAGAGAGAGTTAGAGAGTTAGAGAGTTGGAGAGAGAGAGTTAGAGAGAGAGTTAGAGAGTTAGAGAGAGAGAGAGAGTTAGAGAGAGAGAGAGTTAGAGAGTTAGAGAGAGATAGAGAGAGAGAGGGAGAGAGAGAGAGAGAGAGAGAGAGAGAGAGAGAGTGAGAGAGAGAGAGAGAGAGAGAGAGAGACGGCAGTATAAACTGTAACCGCAGGTAGCTGAAGACCCCTGAGCTTCTGCATAGGAAAAAGAAGCAAACAGCTGCACCATTCCTCTCCCTAGAGAGGTACAGAGCCTGTCCTCTCCTGGCTGGCCTGTTTAAATATATCTGCAAAGCAATAAGGTTCAGCAGCCAGCTACAGTCAGGTGGCATGGGGCCAATGCTGGGACCTCCACTGGCCTTCCATCCCTTTAGGGAAATGCAGAGTTTTGGGTTCACATTCTGTGGTGTGTGTGTGTAGGTGGGGGGAGCGATAGAGAGAGAGATAGAAGAGAGAGAGAGAGAGAGAAAGAGAGAGAGAGAGAGGGGGGGGGCAAAGGGAGAGAGAGAGAGCGAGAGAGACAGAGAGAGACAGAGACAGAGACAGAGACAGAGATAGAGAGAGAGAGGAGCACAATTAGCAGCACAATTAGACCCAACCAAATCATGAGAAAACAAAAAGATAATTACTTGACACATTGGAAAGAATTAACAAAAAAACAGAGCAAACTAGAATGCTATTTGGCCCTAAACAGAGAGTACACAGTGGCAGAATACCTGACCACTGTGACTGACCCAAAATTAAGGAAAGCTTTGACTATGTACAGACTCAGTGAGCATAGCCTTGCTATTGAGAAAGGCCGCCGTAGGCAGACATGGCTCTCAAGAGAAGACAGGCTATGTGCTCACTGCCCACAAAATGGGTTGGAAACTGAGCTGCACTTCCTAACCTCCTGCCCAATGTATGACCATATTAGAGAGAAATATTTCCCTCAGATTACACAGATCCACAAAGAATTCGAAAACAAATCCAATTTTGATAAACTCTCATATCTACTGGGTGAAATTCCACAGTGTGCCATCACAGCAGCAAGATTTGTGACCTGTTGCCACGAGAAAAGGGCAACAAGTGAAGAACAAACACCATTGTAAATACAACCCATATTTATGCTTATTTATTTTATCTTGTGTCCTTTAACCATTTGTACATTGTTAAAACACTGTATATATATATATAACATGACATTTGTAATGTCTTTATTGTTTTGAAACTTCTGTATGTGTAATGTTTACTGTTAATTTTTATTGTTTATTTCACTTTATATTATAACTTTATATATTATCTACCTCACTTGCTTTGGCAATGTTAACACATGTTTCCCATGCCAATAAAGCTCTTGAATTGAATTGAAATGAAATGAAATTGAGAGAGAGAGAGAGAGAGAGAGAGAGAGAGAGAGAGAGAGAGAGAGAGAGAGAGAGAGAGAGAGAGAGAGAGGGAGAGAGAGAGAGAGAGAGAGAGACAGAGAGAGACAGAGAGAGACAGAGAGTATCCATTCATGAGGAGGTCAGGTAGAGGAAGTGTCTGAATGTGTTTTTGTGTTAGTTACCTGGAATCTGCGCATGTCTCTTGGGTTTCCTGCATTCTTCAAGCAGTTCTGATTGCACTTGAGGAAGAATTTCAAGAAGAATCTGAAAGAGCAAAAGAAAGAGACATTAGACATTCAATCCCTTTTAAAACAGATAGACACAATGTCATCTGGGATTAATCTAATAAAAAGACACTGGAGTATTACAGCATAATCACAACTAATCTCTCTCTCTCTCTCTCTGTCTCTCTCTCTGTCTCTGTCTCTCTCTGTCTCTCTCTCTCTCTCTCTCTCTCTCTCTCTCTCTGTCTCTCTCTCTCTTTCTCTCTCTCTGTCTCTCTCTCTCTCTCTCTCTCTCTCGCAGACACAAACAGCAAAAAATCAACTCTGATGAAGAATATAACACATCTCATTGATTAGAACATAACTACTTCCAGGAAGTACACATCACATCATGATTCTAAGCCACATCTATAGAAATGTCCCCAGACATAATATAGACCAATAATAACAATGACTAGCGTTCATCTCTGATCCTTTTAATGACTCTTCACTACTACGAGCAGAGCAGGCTAAGGACAGAGCAGAGCAGAACAGAGCAGAGCAGGCTAAGGACAGAGCAGGCTAGGGACAGAGCAGAGCAGAGCAAGCTAGGGCCAGAGCAGAGCAGGCTAGGGACAGAGCAGGCTAGGGACAGGGCAGAGCAGAGCAAGCTAGGGCCAGAGCAGAGCAGTCTAGGGACAGGGCAGAGCAGGCTAGGGCCAGAGCAGAGCAGGCTAGGGACAGAGCAGGCTAGGGACAGGGCAGGCTAGAGCCAGAGCAGAGCAGGCTAGGGACAGAGCAGGCTAGGGACAGAGCAGGCTAGGGACAGGGCAGAGCAGGCTAGAGCCAGAGCAGAGTAGGCTAGGGACAGAGCAGGCTAGGGACAGGGCAGGCTAGGGCCAGAGCATGGCAGGCCAGGGCCAGAGCAGAGCAGGCTAAGGCCAGAGCAGGGCAGGCCAGAGCAGAGCAGGGCAGGCCAGGGCCAGAGCAGAGCAGAGCAGGCTAGAGCCAGAGCAGAGCAGGCTAGGGACAGAGCAGGCTAGGGCCAGAGCAGGGCAGGCTAGGGCCAGAGCAAGCTAGGGACAGGGCAGGCTAGGGACAGAGCAGGCTAGGGACAGGGAAGGCTAGGGACAGAGCAGGCTAGGGACAGGGCAGGCTAGGGCCAGAGCAGGGCAGGCTAGGGCCAGAGCAGAGCAGGCTAGGGCCAGAGCAGAGCAGGCTAGGGACAGAGCAGGCTAGGTACAGGGCAGGCTAGGGCCAGAGCAGGGCAGGCTAGGGCCAGAGCAGAGCAGGCTAGGGCCATAGCAGGGCAGGCTAGGGCCAGAGCAGAGCAGGCTAGGGCCAGAGCAGGCTAGGGCCAGAGCAGGGCAGGGCATACCAGGGACTGTGTGTGCCCACGTGTGTCCTGTTTAATCCCCACCACCATCACCACCCTCACCATAGCACTCATGGTGCTCAAGGATCACAGCCACTTTGAGTACCCATCTGCCTCCTCACTACCTTATCAACCAGGAAGCAGACACTTGATATTTCAACAACCAGCACCCAATTAAACCGTAACATGTTCAATAGTCAGGAGAGAGGGAGAGAGAGAGAGGGGGGGGGGAGGGTGTCAGGAGAAGGATCTAACAAGGTGGACCAAATGACAACCTGGCTAATCTTCTGAACAAATATAATGTCTGAGAGAACCATGAGAAAGAGAGGAGAGGAGGAGAAGAGGAGAGGAGAGGAGAGGAGAAGAGGGGAGAGGAGAGGAGAGGAGAGGAGAGGAGAGGAGAGGAGAGGAGAGGAGAGGAGAGGAGAGGAGAGGAGAGGAGAGGAGAGGAGAGGAGAGGAGAGGAGAGGAGGAGACACCTGGCTGACAGCCATTGCTCTTGAGCTGACAACTTTCCCATGTAAGGATCCCTCACAGACATACAGATATCTCTTCCCTGTCCTGTTTTCTCTACTCTCTTCCTTTTCTCTTCTTCTCTGGTAAAGCCTCATTATGGGACGCTGTTTAAAATGGACCACAGCTATTTCCAGGGAGATGCAGTGTGATATGGGGGCTTAGCACCGAGGCACAGTTGAAAGGTGGAGGCTATACTGTCTTCCAAGTTCAAAAATTAACACCGCTAGTCTGGTAGAATACCCCAGCCCTGATGTTAGTAGTATACCCCAGCCCTGATGTTAGTAGAATACCCCAGCCCTGATGTTAGTAGAATACCTCAGCCCTGATGTTAGTAGAATACCCCAGCCCTGATGTTAGTAGTATACCCCAGCCCTGATGTTAGTAGTATACCCCAGCCCTGATGTTAGTAGTATACCCCAGCCCTGATGTCAGTAGTATACCCCAGCCCTGATGTTAGTAGAATACCCCAGTCCTGATGTTAGTAGTATACCCCAGCCCTGATGTTAGTAGTATACCCCAGCCCTGATGTTAATAGTATACCCCAGCCCTGATGTTAGTAGTATACCCCAGCCCTGATGTTAGTAGAATACCCCAGCCCAGCCCTGATGTTAGTAGTATACCCCAGCCCTGATGTTAGTAGTATACCCCAGCCCTGATGTTAGTAGAATACCCCAGCCCTGATGTTAGTAGAATACCCCAGCCCTGATGTTAGTAATATACCCCAGCCCTGATGTTAGTAGTATACCCCAGCCCTGATGTTAAGAGTATACCCCAGCCCTGATGTTAGTAGAATACCCCAGCCCTGATGTTAGTAGTATACCCCAGCCCTGATGTTAGTAATATACCCCAGCGCTGATGTTAGTAGTATACCCCAGCCCTGATGTGAGTAGTATACCCCAGCCCTGATGTTAGTAGTATACCCCAGCCCTGATGTTAGTAGAAAACCCCAGCCCTGATGTTAGTAGTATACCCCAGCCCTGATGTTAGTAATATACCCCAGCCCTGATGTTAGTAGTATACCCCAGCCCTGATGTTAGTAGTATACCCCAGCCCTGATGTTAGTAGTATACCCCAGCCCTGATGTTAGTAGTATACCCCAGCCCTGATGTTAGTAGTATACCCCAGCCCTGATGTTAGTAGTGAACCCCAGCCCTGATGTTAGTAGTATACCCCAGCCCTGATGTTAGTAGAATACCCCAGCCCTGATGTTAGTAGTATACCCCAGCCCTGATGTTAGAAATATACCCAAGCCCTGATGTTAGTAGTATACCCCAGCCCTGATGTTAGTAATATACCCCAGCCCTGATGTTAGTAGTATACCCCAGCCCTGATGTTAGTAATATACCCCAGCCCTGATGTTAGTAGAATACCCCAGCCCAGCCCTGATGTTAGTAGTATACCCCAGCCCTGATGTTAGTAGTATACCCCAGCCCTGATGTTAGTAATATACCCCAGCCCTGATGTTAGTAGTATAACCCAGCCCTGATGTTAGTAGTATACCACAGCCCTGATATTAGTAGAATACCCCAGCCCTGATGTTAATAGTATACCCCAGCCCTGATGTTAGTAGTATACCCCAGCCCTGATGTTAGTAATATACCCCAGCCCTGATGTTAGTAGAATACCCCAGCCCAGCCCTGATGTTAGTAGTATACCCCAGCCCTGATGTTAGTAGTATACCCCAGCCCTGATGTTAGTAGAATACCCCAGCCCTGATGTTAGTAGAATACCCCAGCCCTGATGTTAGTAATATACCCCAGCCCTGATGTTAGTAGTATACCCCAGCCCTGATGTTAGGAGTATACCCCAGCCCTGATGTTAGTAGAATACCCCAGCCCTGATGTTAGTAGTATACCCCAGCCCTGATGTTAGTAATATACCCCAGCGCTGATGTTAGTAGTATACCCCAGCCCTGATGTTAGTAGTATACCCCAGCCCTGATGTTAGTAGAATACCCCAGCCCTGATTTTAGTAGTATACCCCAGCCCTGATGTTAGTAATATACCCCAGCCCTGATGTTAGTAGTATACCCCAGCCCTGATGTTAGTAGTATACCCCAGCCCTGATGTTAGTAGTATACCCCAGCCCTGATGTTAGTAGTAAACCCCAGCCCTGATGTTAGTAGTATACCCCAGCCCTGATGTTAGTAGAATACCCCAGCCCTGATGTTAGTAGTATACCCCAGCCTTGATGTTAGTAGAATACCCCAGCCCTGATGTTAGTAGTAAACCCCAGCCCTGATGTTAGTAGTATACCCCAGCCCTGATGTTAGTAGAATACCCCAGCCCTGATGTTAGTAGTATACCCCAGCCCTGATGTTAGAAATATACCCAAGCCCTGATGTTAGTAGTATACCCCCAGCCCTGATGTTAGTAATATACCCCAGCCCTGATGTTAGTAGTATACCCCAGCCCTGATGTTAGTAATATACCCCAGCCCTGATGTTAGTAGAATACCCCAGCCCAGCCCTGATGTTAGTAGTATACCCCAGCCCTGATGTTAGTAGTATACCCCAGCCCTGATGTTAGTAGAATACCCCAGCCCTGATGTTAGTAGAATACCCCAGCCCTGATGTTAGTAATATACCCCAGCCCTGATGTTAGTAGTATACCCCAGCCCTGATGTTAGGAGTATACCCCAGCCCTGATGTTAGTAGAATACCCCAGCCCTGATTTTAGTAGTATACCCCAGCCCTGATGTTAGTAGTATACCCCAGCCCTGATGTTAGGAGTATACCCCAGCCCTGATGTTAGTAGTATACCCCAGCCCTGATGTTAGTAGTATACCCCAGCCCTGATGTTAGTAGAATACCCCAGCCCTGATGTTAGTAGAATACCCCAGCCCTGATGTTAGTAATATACGCCAGCCCTGATGTTAGTAGTATACCCCAGCCCTGATGTTAGTAGAATACCCCAGCCCTGATGTTAGTAGTATACCCCAGCCCTGATGTTAGTAGTATACCCCAGCCCTGATATACATGATATACTACTGATATACGTGTTCCAAATGTGTCCTATCCTATACCAGGCTGGGTAGAGTGCTGTACTACTATGTATCGTGTTTAGGAATATTTATTCACCGCCGTCCCAATACCAGAGAAGGTTAGGCGCATAATGTTCGATTTCTCTTTTCTCGTTTTGGTGTCATGCATCGCTGATTGTATTTTTGTTGAGTTAACAAATGTATTTCGCTCTGCAAATATGAAGGCATATGAAGGCCTCTATGCACGAAGAAACACTCGTTTTCTCTCTTTTCTCCAGCCGCCCACTTTAAGGTCTCCAAAGGGAATTTGGGCCAGAAGGATAAATCACAATGTGAAATGGCATCTCTAACCCTGAGCACCTCTACTGTTCCTACGGTCATTTATACACATTCTCTCCAAGCCTGTCTGACACCAGTCTCCCCACTGACTCAGGAGAGAGATGGGGATGAACAGGAGACTCAGGAGAGAAAGGAGGAGGAGGAGGAGGAGGGGGAGCAGGAGGAGGAGGAGGAGGAGAGGAGATGGAGAGAGAAATAGAGGTGAGATGAGGTGGGGGAGAGAGGAGGGGGAGGAGGAGGAAAGTGGAGGAGATAGGAGGAGATGGAGGAGAGAGGAGATGTGGGAGATAGGATGAGAGAGGAGGAGGAGAGAGGAGATGGAGGAGATGGAGGAGAGATGAGGAGAGAGGAGATGGAGGAGAGAGAAGATGGAGGAGAGATGAGGAGATGGAGGAGAGATGAGGAGATGGAGGAGAGAGGAGGAGAGAGAAGATGGAGGAGAGATGAGGAGAGAGGAGATGGAGGAGAGAGGAGATGGAGGAGAGAGGAGATGGAGGAGATATTAAATATGAGGAGATGGAGGAGAGATGAGGAGATGGAGGAGAGAGGTCTCCATTGTATGCCAGTAAATCTTTGTCTCGGTCCAGCATCAATAGATCCTCTCCTCCCTGTTCTAATGGTTCATGTGTGGGATGCAGATGGTCCTGTCATCAGATCAGTGCTAACACGGCGCTGTCTGTCTGTCTGTCGTTAAAGCATTAGGTTTAATTGTGTCCAGTATGTTTTAAGGGCGTCAGGGCTGTTTTATCTGACAACCCATTACAGAGAAGGACCATGATGAACTCTAATTCCCTGGTCATCTTCTTTATTTCCCTACAGAGTCATAACCTGTCACAGTAGGTATCAGAGGAAATCAAGGAGGAAATATGGCCTTTATTCCCTTACTCCTCTCCTTTCCTCTTCTCTCTCCTCTCCTCTCCTCTCCTCTCCTCTCCTCTCCTCTCCTCTCCTCTCCTCTCCTCTCCTCTCCTCTCCTCTCCTCTTCTCTCCTCTCCTCTCTTATGCTATCCTCCTCTCCTCTCCTCTCCTCTCCTCTCCTCTCCTCTCCTCTCCTCTCCTCTCCTCTTCTCTTCTCTTCCTCTCCTCTCTCCACTCCCCTCTGGTAGACTGTGTTTTTGTCTTAAATGGCACCCTATTCCCTTTATAGTGCACTACCTTTGACCTATAGCGTCCTATAGAGTGCCATTTAAGACCCGTCCAGAGGCAGATTTCCTAGTACAGTAACACTTCTCTGCTAGGGTAGTGTAGAGGCTGAATGCAATATCTCCAGGCTCAGAGATATGGAGTATATTAGTATGGATATATGATATATATATACTGGTATTAAAACACCACAAGGACAGAAAACAGAGGAGAAAGATTCTGCAGCCGGTTTGTTTGTTTTTTTCCAAGTGTCAAATAGTGGCCATCGTCTGAGTAGTCAGGGCTACTGTTTTTGAGTCAAGAGAACTAGCTAACAATGCCCTGAAGTACCACACCAACTCAAAGTCACTAAAAGGAGAGAGAGAGAGAGAGAGAGAGAGGGAAAGAAAGAAAGAGAGCGAGAGAGAGCAAGAGAGAGAGATAGAGAGAGAGAAACAGAGTGAGAGAGAGAAATCGAGAGAGAGAGAGAGAGAGAGCGAGAGCGAGAGCGAGAGAGAGAGAGAGAGAGGGAAAGAGAGAGCAAAAGAGAGAGGAAGAGAGACAGAGGGAGAGACAGAGAGAGAGAGAGGAGTCAGAGAGTGAGTGAGAGAGAGACAGAGCGAGAGAGAGAAATAAATAAAGAGAGAGAGAGAGGGGGGGGGGAGAGAGAGAAAGAAAGAAAGAAAGAACAAGACAATGAGAGAAAACCCTCTCATTAGAAGTCAGCTCAGCCGCTGCATGTACATTTACCTCATTTATATTTACTGTTATAAAGTTCATTAACCAAAACAACACTTATCTGATCAAAATCATGTCCATTGTTAGTCCTGCATTCACTCCAATGTAATATCCTTAACAGTAGTATCCATCTGCATTCACTCCAATGTACTATCCTTAACATTAGGATCCATCTGCATTCACTCCAATGTAATATCCATAACATTAGGATCCATCTAGGATCCATCTGCATTCACTCCAATGTAATATCCTTAACAGTAGGATCCATCTGCATTCACTCCAACTCCAGCAGGTGTATCTCACTGATCATCCCTAAAGCCAACACCTCATTTGGCCGCCTTTCGTTCCAGTTCTCTGCTGCCTGTGATTGGAACGAATTGCAAAAATCGCTGAAGTTGGAGACTTTTATCTCCCTCACCAACTTCAAACATCTGCTATCTGAGCAGCTAACCGATCACTGCAGCTGTACATAGTCTATTGGTAAATAGCCCACCCATTTTCACCTACCTCATCCCCATACTGTTTTTATTTATTTATTTTTCTGCTCTTTTGCACACCAATATCTCTATCTCTACCTTTACATAACCATCTGATCATTTATCACTCCAGTGTTAATCTGCATAATTGTAATTATTTGCCTACCTTCTCATGCCTTTTGCACACAATGTATATATAGACTCCCCTTTTTTCTACTGTGTTATTGACTTGTTAATTGTTTACTCCATGTGTAACTCTGTGTTGTCTGTTCACACTGCTATGCCTTATCTTGGCCAGGTCGCAGTTGCAAATGAGAACTTGTTCTCAACTAGCCTACCTGGTTAAATAAAGGTGAAATAAAAATTTAAAAAAAATGTAATATCCTTAACAGTAGGATCCATCTGCATTCACTCCAATGTAATATCCTTAACAGTAGGATCCATCTTCATTCACTCCAATGTACTATCCTTAACATTAGGATCCATCTGCATTCACTCCAATATAATATCCATAACATTAGGATCCATCTGCATTCACTCCAATGTAATATCCTTAACAGTAGGATCCATCTGCATTCACTCCAATGTAATATCCTTAACAGTAGGATCCATCTGCATTCACTCCAATGTACTATCCTTAACATTAGGATCCATCTGCATTCACTCCAATGTAATATCCATAACATTAGGATCCATCTGCATTCACTCCAATGTAATATCCTTAACAGTAGGATCCATCTGCATTCACTCCAATGTAATATCCTTAACAGTAGGATCCATCTGCATTCACTCCAATGTACTATCCTTAACATTAGGATCCATCTGCATTCACTCCAATGTACTATCCTTAGCATTAGGATCCATCTGCATTCACTCCAATGTAATATCCATAACATTAGGATCCATCTGCATTCACTCCAATGTAATATCCTTAACAGTAGGATCCATCTGCATTCACTCCAATGTAATATCCTTAACAGTAGGATCCATCTGCATTCACTTCAATGTAATATCCTTAACGTTAGGATCCATCTGCATTCACTCCAATGTAATATCCTTAACATTAGGATACATCTGCATTCACTCCAATGTAATATCCTTAACATTAGGATCCATCTGCATTCACTCCAATGTAATATCCTTAACAGTAGGATCCATCTGCATTCACTCCAATGTAATATCCTTAAAATTAGGATCCATCTGCATTCACTCCAATGTAATATCCTTAACATTAGGATCCATCTGCATTCACTCAAATGTAATATCCTTAACATTAGGATCCATCTGCATTCACTCCAATGTAATATCCTTAACAGTAGGATCCATCTGCATTCACTCCAATGTAATATCCTTAACAGTAGGATCCATCTGCATTCACTCCAATGTAATATCCTTACAATTTGGATCCATCTGCATTCACTTCATTGTAATATCCTTAACATTAGCATCCATCTGCATTCACTCCAATGTAATATCCTTAGCATTATTATCCATCTGCATTCACTTCAATGCAATATACTTAACATTAGGATCCATCTGCATTCACTCCAATATAATATTCTTAACATTAGGATCCATCTGCATTCACTTCAATATAATATCCTTAACAGTAGGATCCATCTGCATTCACTCCAATGTAATATCCTTAACAGTAGCATCCATCTGCATTCACTCCAATATAATATCCTTAACAGTAGGATCCATCTGCATTCACTCCAATATAATATCCTTAACATTAGGATCCATCTGCATTCACTCCAATATAATATCCTTAACATTAGGATCCATCTGCATTCACTCCAATATAATATCCTTAACATTAGGATCCATCTGCATTCACTCCAATATCATATCCTTAACAGTAGGATCCATCTGCATTCACTCCAATATAATATCCTTAACATTAGGATCCATCTGCATTCACTCCAATATAATATCCTTAACAGTAGGATCCATCTGCATTCACTCCAATATAATATCCTTAACATTAGGATCCATCTGCATTCACTCCAATATAATATCCTTAACAGTAGGATCCATCTGCATTCACTCCAATATAATATCCTTAACAGTAGGATCCATCTGCATTCACTCCAATGTAATATCCTTAACAGTAGGATCCATCTGCATTCACTCCAATATAATATCCTTAACATTATGATCCATCTGCATTCACTCCAATGTAATATCCTTAACATTAGGATCCATGAAGTTTCAATTCTACATCAGAATATTGTGTCACTTTTAGTTGTTTTTTCTGTGAGCTACGGAGGCCATCACGACCAAACAAGTTGTCTCTGTTTCTATCTTTTTATTGTTTTACCTTTTTTTTTAAAACTTCGTAGTGGTTGTGGAAGGTGATCAGAAACAGGGTCAAACAGGGGTCATTTAAAGGGTCATTTAAAGGCATATCGAGGAGTCCGCAGCAGTAGATGTTGGCTGCAGCCGAGCAGAGAGGAGAAAGAAATATCTGCTGTTATGTTTGATTGAAGCTTTGTCCTTCTCAATAATCAGTCGTTGTGACAGACCACAGGCTCTGGTGGCCGGCAGTACGGCACGGGGGGGGGGGGGGGGGGGGGGGGGTAATATTAGGAGCCAATAAAGAGGATATTAGCATAGCTAATTAGAGGCATGGTGGAACACAGGGAAACAGGGCCTCTGTGTATTCTAATGGACTAGAATAGTTGGACGGGGAGGCAGTTATCAATTTCACCTGAAGCTAATTTGGTTTGTCAGGGGGGGGGTGGGAGTTGACCAGACATGTTTAATTTTGGCTTCAGCACGGCTTTATGTGTCATGTGTGTGTGTGTGTGTGTGTGTGTGTGTGTCCCTGACCGTAGAGTACTGCAGGCGCTAACACAGCTTTCATCTCTGACAAGCAACCCCCCCCCCCCCCGCCTCCCCACGACAAAACTCTGATAAAATGATTTTGCCCGAACGAGCTCCCGACCAGGGCTGGGTAATTAATTGGACTTGTCCTTTGCTCTGTGCTTGCCAGTGCTCTTTTACACCTAACCACTGTCACTAATCACATAATAATGATTTCTCCCCCTCTGGTCAAAGAGAAGAAAAAAAGTAAGATGATGTCTTTAGAAATGGAAGGGCTTGACGTTTTAAACCAGCCCCCGTATCGGCTTCACAAACCCTGGTCACTGAGGAGAAAACCTTTGAGTCACAACAGCTCTGTTCTCTTCTTCTCTGCGCTCACAGGATCGCTAGATACCTTCTCTACGCTCACAGGATCGCTAGATACCTTCTATACCCTCACAGGATCGCTAGATACCTTCTCTACGCTCACAGGATCGCTAGATACCTTCTCTACGCTCACAGGATCGCTAGATACCTTCTCTACGCTCACAGGATCGCTAGATACCTTCTCTACGCTCACAGGATCGCTAGATACCTTCTATACGCTCACAGGATCGCTATATACCTTCTATACGCTCACAGGATTGCTAGATACCTTCTCTGCGCTCACAGGATCGCTAGATACCTTCTATACCCTCACAGGATCGCTAGATACCTTCTATACCCTCACAGGATCGCTAGCTGTTTTCAGGTATAATTGGTAGTAGAGTCAGAGAGGAAGTCCTCCTGTTTTCAGGTATAATTGGTAGTAGAGTCAGAGAGGAAGTCCTCTTGTTTTCAGGTATAATTGGTAGTGGAGTCAGAGAGGAAGTCCTCCTGTTTTCAGGTATAATTGGTAGTAGAGTTAAAGGGAGTCCTCCTGTTTTCAGGTATAATTGGTAGTAGAGTCAAAGGGAGTCCTCCTGTTTTCAGGTATAATTGGTTGTGGAGTCAGAGAGGGAGTCCTCCTGTTTTCAGGTATAATTGGTAGTAGAGTCAAAGGGAGTCCTCCTATTTTCAGGTATAATTGGTAGTAGAGTCAAAGAGGAAGTCCTCCTGTTTTCAGGTATAATTGGTAGTAGAGTTAAAGGGAGTCCTCCTGTTTTCAGGTATAATTGGTAGTAGAGTCAAAGGGAGTCCTCCTGTTTTCAGGTATAATTGGTAGTAGAGTCAGAGAGGAAGTCCTCCTGTTTTCAGGTATAATTGGTAGTAGAGTCAGAGAGGAAGTCCTCCTGTTTTCAGGTATAATTGGTTGTGGAGTCAGAGAGGGAGTCCTCCTGTTAAGAGGTATAATTGGTAGTAGAGTCAGAGAGGAAGTCCTCCTGTTAAGAGGTATAATTGGTAGTAGAGTCCGTCCCCATAACCTCCCCTCCTCTCCTGTTTTATCCAGACTAAGTGTGTCGGGTCTATAGATCCAGCATGTTTCTATTATACTAATGGTGTGGAGAGCAGAGAGCACAGAGGAGAGCAAGAGACACAGGAAGTGAACCAGAGATCATGTTTCCCTGCTCACATACCGTCCCATGCATTTCAGCCACATTAGATCACATCCCATCCCATGCAGGTTATCTACATTAGATCACATACCATCCCATGCAGGTTATCTACATTAGATCACATACCATCCCATGCAGGTTATCTACATTAGATCACATACCATCCCATGCATTTCAGCCACATTAGATCACATCCCATCCCATGCAGGTTATCTACATTAGATCACATACCATCCCATGCAGGTTATCTACATTAGATCACATACCATCCCGTGCAGGTTATCTACATTAGATCACATACCATCCCATGCAGGTTATCTACATTAGATCACATCCCATCCCATGCAGGTTATCTACATTAGATCACATCCCATCCCATGCAGGTTATCTACATTAGATCACATACCATCCCATGCAGGTTATCTACATTAGATCACATCCCATCCCATGCAGGTTATCTACATTAGATCACATCCCATCCCATGCAGGTTATCTACATTAGATCACATCCCATCCCATGCAGGTTATCTACATTAGATCACATCCCATCCCATGCAGGTTATCTACATTAGATTGGGAGTGGGTGTCGAATACAAGGATTATTGTTGTTGTTGTTGTTGTTGTTGTTGTGAGAGAACGGTAAGATGACAGTTTGACCAACACCGGTAGAGTAAATGTAGGCCTTCGCCGTTTTTTTAGGTCTAACAGAATATTCTGGTCTCTTCACCGGCCCGCCTGCCTATCACCCATTAACAAAATAAAAACACATTGTGGAAATAAGTGTAAACACGGCCCTTTATTTTGACCTCATCCTGAGAGATACATTGTAAAGACATAGAAGGGCAGACAGTTCGACGTCAGACACGCCGAGGCCAAACAAGAGGAACAGGACAGTGTATAAAATCAGGGCTGTGATTGGTCCGCGGTCAGTCAGTGTTAGACCCCGAACACCAGACTGTACTAATTGGTGGAGAGGCGCTGAACGCCGTGGTCGCAGCTGTGGGTCCTTCCAGGCAGGTCATCAGTCACTCCCTGTATTGATTACGCTGCCGCCATTCTAGCCCATCGGGCCGGTACACAACCCCCCCCCACCCCCCACCCCTGCTTGTGAGACAATGCTCTCCCACCCTCCCATCCTCCCACCCACTTTCCCTCCCTCCCTCGCTCCCTCCCTCCCTCACACCCTCCCACCCTCTTACTCTCCCCACCTCCCTCCCTCCCACCCTCCCTCACACCCTCCCTCCCTCCCACCCTCTTTCCCTCCCTCCCTTCCTCCCTCCCTCCCTCCCTCCCTCCCTCCCTCCCTCCCACCCACCCTCCCTCCCACCCTCCCTCCCACCCACCCACCCTCCCGCCCGCCCTCCCTCCAGAAAGCCTGTAATGAGGACTTCCCATACAAGAGTCCGTTCTGCTGACACCAGAGTGCTACACACAGATAGAACACAGGTCAATACATATTGGATTTACAAAATACTGGGGTCTTAATGTCAACCCCTCTCCCTTTCCTCTCCTTCCCTCCCTCCCTCCCTCCCTCCCTCCCTCCCTCCCTCCCTCCCTCCCTCCCTCCCTC
>NC_048587.1:4231009-4246009 GCF_013265735.2 Oncorhynchus mykiss | reverse complement strand
AACCCTCACCTTAACCTTAACCTTAACCCTCACCTTAACCCTCACCTTAACCTTAACCTTAACCTTAACCCTCACCTTAACCCTCACCCTAACCCTCACCCTCACCCTCACCCTAACCCTAACCCTAACCTTCACCCGAACCCTCACCTTAACCCTCGTGAAGGTTTAGTCTGTTGGCCTTTCTGCCTTTCTGCCACCAGAGCTCCAGCTTTATAACACTGAAACAAAAACCCAAGCTTGTTCCAATGAGTAGCTGGGCTCCAGAGGCCACCTGGTTGAATAGGTATTGTGTTTTGGCCGGTTACTGATACCTTGAGACCTTGAGAAAAGCTAGATCAGATCTATGACATCACCGCCACACAAAGTGGGTCTCTGTCTAGAGGGTTTCCACCCTGGTGGGAAAACGCATCTGCAAAGTAAGCCTCTTTTTATTTTTTTATCTGTATTCAGACCTCCTAATGCTATTGGTTAATACGGGAGGAGAAGAGGACAAGAGGGGGATTAGCAACATTGATTGTTCCCTTAAAAGAGAGAGAGATTTTGGGGGGGGGGCTTTTCAATTTACGCTGACATCGGGACTAAAAACAAATCCATTGACGGAGTGGTCCAACACTTGGAAGTGAAGAAGAGGAGCGAGAGAGAGAGAGAGAGAGACTAGAGAGAGAGAGAGAGAGAGAGAGAGAGAGAGAGAGAGAGAGAGAGAGAGAGAGAGAGAAAGAGACTAGAGAGAGAGAGAGAGAGAGAGAGAGAGAGACTAGAGAGAGAGAGAGAGAGAGAGAGACTAGAGAGAGAGAGAGAGAGAGAGAGAGAGAGACTAGAGAGAGAGAGAGAGAGAGAGAGAGAGAGAGAGACTAGAGAGAGAGAGAGAGAGAGAGAGAGAGAGAGAGAGAGAGAGAGAGAGACTAGAGAGAGAGAGAGAGAGAGAGAGAGAGAGAGAGAGAGAGAGAGAGAGAGAGACTAGAGAGAGAGGGAGAGAGAGAGAGAGAGAGAGAGAGAGAGAGACAGAGAGAGAGAGAGAGACAGAGACAGAGACAGAGAGAGAGAGAGAGAGAGAGAGAGAGACTAGAGAGAGAGGGAGAGAGAGAGAGAGAGAGACTAGAGAGAGAGAGAGAGAGAGAGAGAGAGAGAGAGAGAGAGACTAGAGAGAGAGAGAGAGAGAGAGACTAGAGAGAGAGAGAGAGAGAGAGAGAGAGAGAGAGAGAGAGAGACTAGAGAGAGAGAGAGAGAGAGAGAGAGAGAGAAGAAGAGGAGCGAGAGAGAGAGAGAGAGAGAGAGAGAGAGAGAAGTGGTGGAGTTACTTCCTGCTCTACTAGCCTGTCATAGTCTGAAGAACACTGAGACAGAAGTGACAGAGGAAAGGAATGTAGGGATCAACAACAGTGGTTTCTAAAGCCACCAACACAAGTGATAGTTGTTGTGAGGGGGACTGACACCACTGGTTTGGCTCGTCCTGCCAGGACACGGCTTTCAACGAGGGGGGGGGGGGGGGGGGGTCTGCCAGTAACAGAAGATTACACACACACACACACACACACACACACACACACACACAGCTTCTTCCTCCACGATGAGAGAGGACACCAAGTTGTCGACTTCATTTAGTTGTGAAGGAATAGAGGACAAGCAGACAGCCGTTGAGCTGCGTTTCTCCTGTCTAAGATATATAGAGACCAGCTGTGTTTCTCCTGTCTAAGATATAGAGACCAGCTGTGTTTCTCCTGTCTAAGATATATAGAGACCAGCTGTGTTTCTCCTGTCTAAGATATATAGATACCAGCTGTGTTTCTCCTGTCTAAGATATATAGAGACCAGCTGTGTTTCTCCTGTCTAAGATATATAGAGACCAGCTGTGTTTCTCCTGTCTAAGATATATAGAGGCCAGCTGTGTTTCTCCTGTCTAAGATATATAGAGACCAGCTGTGTTTCTCCTGTCTAAGATATATAGATACCAGCTGTGTTTCTCCTGTCTAAGATATATAGAGACCAGCTGTGTTTCTCCTGTCTAAGATATATAGAGACCAGCTGTGTTTCTCCTGTCTAAGATATATAGAGACCAGCTGTGTTTCTCCTGTCTAAGATATATAGAGACCAGCTGTGTTTCTCCTGTCTAAGATATATAGATACCAGCTGTGTTTCTCCTGTCTAAGATATATAGAGACCAGCTGTGTTTCTCCTGTCTAAGATATATAGAGACCAGCTGTGTTTCTCCTGTCTAAGAGATCAGCTGTGTTTCTCCTGTTTAAGATATATAGAGGCAGAGGCAGCATCGGTATGGGGATCAGCTCGTTACACACACACACACACACACACACACACACACACACACACACACACACACTGACACACACACACACACACACCGCTGGGGCTAAGGCCGTGTTATCTATTCAAAGACCTGCCTGGTTTCAGTTAACGAACTACTGCAGTTTGTGAAAACATCACACACAGTCAGAGACTTGTTTGGGTTTTAACAACGACAAGTGATATAACAAATAGAGCTTCAGGAGGGGTTTATTTTTACCGCCACTAGAGGGCCTGAGATAAAACACAGAGGTTAGACTGATAATGATCTTCTATCTGGTTGTTGCTCTTCTAATCATTATCTGGTCCTCCCGCTGTAGCCTAGTGGTTAGAGTGTAGGGACGGCAGGTAGCCTAGTGGTTAGAGTGTAGGGACGGCAGGTAACCTAGTGGTTAGAGTGTAGGGACGGCAGGTAACCTAGTGGTTAGAGTGTAGGGACGGCAGGTAGCCTAGTGGTTAGAGTGTAGGGACGGCAGGTAGCCTAGTGGTTAGAGTGTAGGGATGGCAGGTAACCTAGTGGTTAGAGTGTAGGGACGGCAGGGTAGCCTAGTGGTTAGAGTGTAGGCACGGCAGGTAGCCTAGTGGTTAGAGTGTATGGACGGCAGGTATCCTAGTGGTTAGAGTGTATGGACGGCAGGTAGCCTAGTGGTTAGAGTGTAGGGGCGGCAGGGTAGCCTAGTGGTTAGAGTGTAGGGATGGCAGGTAGCCTAGTGGTTAGAGTGTATGGACGGCAGGTAGCCTAGTGGTTAGAGTGTAGGGACGGCAGGTAGCCTAGTGGTTAGAGTGTAGGGACGGCAGGTAGCCTAGTGGTTAGAGTGTAGGGACGGCAGGTAGCCTAGTGGTTAGAGTGTAGGGGCGGCAGGTAGCCTAGTGGTTAGAGTGTAGGGACGGCAGGTAGCCTAGTGGTTAGAGTGTAGGGATGGCAGGTAGCCTAGTGGTTAGAGTGTAGGGACGGCAGGTAGCCTAGTGGTTAGAGTGTAGGGATGGCAGGTAGCCTAGTGGTTAGAGTGTAGGGACGGCAGGTAGCCTAGTGGTTAGAGTGTAGGGACGGCAGGTAGCCTAGTGGTTAGAGTGTAGGGGCGGCAGGTAGCCTAGTGGTAATAGCGTTGGGACTAGTAACCGAATAGGTTGCAAGTTCAAACCCCTGAGCTGACAAGGTACAAATCTGTCATTCTGCCCCTGAACAGGCAGTTAAACCCACTGTTCCTAGACCAGTTAACCCACTGTTCCTAGTCCAGTTAACCCACTGTTCCTAGTCCAGTTAACCCACTGTTCCTAGACCAGTTAACCCACTGTTCCTAGGCCGTCATTGAAAATAAGAATTTGTTCTTAACTGACTTGCCTAGTTAAATAAAGATAACATTTCCACAGTATTGTAGTAATGTCCTACTCTGACACACAAGCAGTATGATGCTGACCCATTATCATATGTTAGTATTGAATGTTATGTATATATATAATTACACACAGTTTGACGCCATGTAATGATGTGATGCAGAACATTCCCTGGGTGTATTATGAGGTCAGAGGTCAGGGTTGGTTCTAAACGGGGGTTTTCTCCACCTATTCAGGGTTCTATTTTTACACATTATGAAGCAATTCGTGACTGAAAGCAATCACCTGCTTTAAATCAACGGAAGCCGTTTAAAAGTGTATCAAGGGAGAGAGAGAGGGAGGAGAGAGGTGAGAGACAGAGGAGGGAGAGAGGTGAGAGACAGAGGAGGGAGAGAGAGAGAGAGAGAGAGAGAGAGAGAGAGAGGGAGAGAGAGACAGACAGAGACAGAGGGAGAGAGAGAGAGGGAGGAGAGAGGTGAGAGAGTGAGAGGGAGGAGAGAGAGAGACAGAGGAGGGAGAGTGAGAGAGGGAGGAGAGAGGTGAGAGAGTGAGAGGGGAGAGAGAGAGAGACAGAGGAGGGAGAGAGAGAGGAGAGAGGTGAGAGAGTGAGAGGGGAGAGGTGAGAGAGACAGAGGAGGGAGAGAGAGAGAGAGAGAGAGAGAGGGGAGAGAGAGAGAGACAGAGGAGGGAGAGAGACAGAGAGAGACAGAGAGAGACAGAGAGAGACAGAGAGAGACAGAGGGAGAGAGAGAGACTGAGAAGGGGAGAGAGAGAGAGAGAGAGAGAGAGGAGGGAGGATACGGAGAGATAGAGCAAGATTGAGAGAGAGCGAGAGAGAGAGAGAGAGAGAGAGAGAGAGACAAAAGCTAAATATTGTTTCCTATGTACAATGCTTTTTTTGCAGTGTCATTTGGGACTCAGGTCATGAGGCACAGCTGTGGGTCAGTAGCCCAGCCGATCCATGAGAAATCACCAAGGAGCTGAGAACATGAATGAACATGTCTTCATGTATAAAATCCTTCATCAAAATCCTTCGTGGTGTCATCTTGCCCGGCGAGCAGAGGGCAGCGACTTTTAAATGAATGAAAAAAGGGAAACCTTTTGGCGGAATGAACACACCCTCATTTGACATGGGATGACGTTAATGAGGCGTCAGCTGATTGGACAGGACAGGCGACAGAGGTGGAGGGGAAAGGTTGGAAGATGCCGTTCACCTTTACTACAGCACGACTTTACACACAGGTTCACTAACGGCTAAAGGGATCGTATCGTTAAAAGACAACCCAAAGCTACAGCACGACTTACACACATTTTCACTAACGGCTAAAGGGATCGTATCGTTAAAAGACAACCCCAAAGCTACAGCACGACTTTACACACAGGTTCACTAACGGCTAAAGGGATCGTATCGTTAAAAGACAACCCAAAGCTACAGCACGACTTTACACACAGGTTCACTAACGGCTAAAGGGATCGTATCGTTAAAAGACAACCCCAAAGCTACAGCACGACTTTACACACAGGTTCACTAACGGCTAAAGGGATCGTATCGTTAAAAGACAACCCCAAAGCTACAGCACGACTTACACACAGGTTCACTAACGGCTAAAGGGATCGTATCGTTAAAAGACAACCCCAAAGCTATAAATAAAAGAGAGAAACTGCTTTACACCGGAGAGTTTATGTAGAATGATATATACATAAACGTGTAATAAGGTTTTATTTTATTATAATATAAAAATGTAAAAAAAATGTATTACCACCATATATAACAGTGTCATCTCCTGGAAGGTCTTCAGATAAGGCCGGTAATGTGTATCCACTCTTAGTGACACAGAAGAGTCCTTGTGGGATCTGACTTAACGTCTTTCCTGTATAGTGGGAACCTCACAGACAACCAGAACATGTCGCCCAGCAGCCGACAACACAGAGAGTGTGACGCATAGAGAGAGCTGAAACGTCGTGAAAATATGAAACGTGCTGTACGGATGACATCACAACAGATGACATCACAACATATGACATCACAACGGATGACATCACAACAGATGACATCACAACGGATGACATCACAACAGACGACATCACAACAGATGACATCACAACAGATGACATCACAACAGATGACATCACAACAGACGACATCACAACGGATGACATCACAACGGATGACATCACAACAGATGACATCACAACAGATGACATCACAACAGACGACATCACAACAGACGACATCACAACAGATGACATCACAACAGATGACATCACAACAGACGATGCCTCCCTTTGGGAGCGCAGAATTCTCCATCCAACTATCCTTAAATAAAGGAGAAATCACACAGGGGGGAAAAAAGGTTTATATCTACATATCAGACGCTGAGTATTTAGTAGAGGCAAACGCCAACATTCTCCACCGGTTATCATATTTTTAGAGTTTACCCCTTCGGGTTTTTGCTAAAATGCAATTTTCATAAGACTGAGCCCGAGCAAGCTGACAAAGCTTCTAATGACGTTCTCCATCGGGCCCCTCTAGACAAAATCTCAGATACTCCACGAGGTTGTGGCAGTCACTGGAGGACTCTCAATTTACAGAGAAGAAGAAGAAGAAGAAGACGGCCGCTTACTCCGCCACCGTCCCGACCGTCTACACGGGTAGGAAGATTAAACATTCAATTTGTTACCTGATAGGCCAAGAGGTTCACCACTTACCATGCAAAATGGGGAATGATACTAGTTTCTCCCCTCTCTGGTCATGTCATCCCTCAGCTATGCCCCCCCCCCCCCCTCACCCCCACCTTATTGGTAATATTTACTTCAGGGAAATTAGGGCGCATGTCATATTTATCTTCATGAAAAATGTGCATTTAAATTGAAATCCCCCCCGTTTTTGAATGGATGCAGCCCAGGATACGAGGATATACTGCCGTGCTAATGTGCTTCATGAACTATAACATGTAGTCACAGTGTACGACTGGATATATTATGGGCTTGACTCTAATGTTCTCTCTCTCTCTCTCTCTCTCTCTCTGTCTCTGTCTCTCTCTCTCTCTCCCTCTCTCTGTCTCTCTCTCTCTCTCTCTCTCTCTCCCTCTCTGTCCCTCTCTCCCTCTCTCTCTCTCTCTGTCTCTCTCTCTCTCTCTCTCTCTCTCTCTCTCTCTGTCTCTCTCTCTCTCCTCTCTCTCCCTCTCTCTCTGTCTCTCTCTCTCTCTCTCTCAGACGGCATGTTAAGCTGTAACCGGGTGCTGAATGGAGTCCTGATCCAGGTTGATAATCATCACACCACTCCTCCTCCTCTACACCCACGGTCCCCCCAGTCCAAGTTCCAAATGGAACCTTATTCCCTAGATAGTGAACTACTTTTAACCAGAGCCCTGTAGGGCCCAGGTGCCACTGATAATAGTGAATAGGGCTCCGTTTGGGCCGTTCTACCCAGCGCGTTGGATTTATGTCCTCACCTCGGCTTTCAGCATTAATCTCATCCCCCCAATAAGCTATTTGCACTTCTGCGCTCGGCTGAGAAAATTGAAATAAGGTGTAAATTTGAAGGTTTTAAATCTGAACAAGTAGAGACAGATATTTTTATATTTTTTTCCACCGTTTTGGCACAACTCATTTCCTCCTAAACACAATATGATTTCCAGTATGTGGTTTGTCTTTTTTAGCTCCATAAGATTTCTCCCCCTCGACACTGTTGTGTTTCTCTGTTTTTTTTATCAAACGCGTCGTAGAGAGACGATTCTAGTTAAGACATCTGGCTGTTCAATACATGAACGGTTGCGTGGGAGAATTCACTGGAAAAAGAACATGTAACACCCTGACTTCTAGAGACGATTGTTTATTGAAATTTGCATTGCAATTATGGCATGTTTAAATAGCTTAGTCTGTGTAGCGTGATACAACAGAAAGGGAACTATACAAGCGAATCAGAACGAAGCTAAGTGGCAGTAGAACATAGATATATCCATATATAATACTACCCATTGCCAGGCATAAAAATGCAATACACAATAAAAAAAAAGTCTAACTTCTCCAATGTGTTAACCCTTAGCAGTGGAAACAGAGAAGACATAAATATTAACCTCTCTCTCTCTCTCTCTCTCTCTCGGCCCCTCTCTCTCTCTCTTTCTCTCTCTCTCTCTCTCTCTCTCTCTCTCTCCTTCCTCTCTCTCGCTCTCTCTCTTCTTTCTCTCTCTCTCTCTCTCTCTCTCCTTCCTCTCTCTCGCTCTCTCTCTCTCTCTCTCTCCTTCCTCTCTCTCTCCTTCCCCTCTCTCTCCCCTTCCTCTCTCTCGCTCTCTCTCTTCTTTCTCTCTCTCTCTCTCTCTCTCTCTCCTTCCTCTCTCTCGCTCTCTCTCTTCTTTCTCTCTCTCTCTCTCTCTCTCTCCTTCCTCTCTCTCGCTCTCTCTCTTCTCTCTCTCTCTCTCTCTCTCTCTCTCTCTCTCTCTCCTTCCTCTCTCCTTCCCCTCTCTCTCCCCTTCCTCTCTCTCCCTCTCTCTCTCTCCTTCCTCTCTCCCTCCTTCCTCTCTCTCCTTCCTTCCTCTTTCTCTCCACAGATCAAAGCCAGGGAGCGTATCAAAACAGTGTGTATATCTGAGGTCCTGTGAAGTCTGACCTGCAGCTCATACAGATTTCTCACCAGCCATATATCTCTAGATGCCCTACATGCTTACCCATGACGGGGCTGGCACTGGGCCCCGCCTTGATTTTATAACAGCGTGGGAGACACACGCAGACAAAGTCAAGTGAACTCAATTGAGGGGGATGATAACATGACTTATATTTGTCAGGGGGACGTGGATGTAATGCAGAGGAAGTGTGTGTGTGTGTGTGTGTGTGTGTGTGTGTGTGTGTGTGTGTGTGTGTGTGTGTGTGTGTGTGTGTGTGTGTGTGTGTGTGTGTGTGTGTGTGTGTGTGTGTGTGTGTGTGTGTGTGTGTGAGTGAGTGAGTGAGTGAGTGAGGGAGTGAGTGAGTGAGTGAGTGAGTGAGTGAGTGATTGAGGGAGTGAGTTACTACAGAGCTGTTATAGAGCATGTCTATAACGTAGCTAGCTAGGACGAGTCATTACAGATCTGTTGTAGAGCATGTCTATAACGTAGCTAGCTAGGACGAGTCATTACAGATCTGTTGTAGAGCATGTCTATAACGTAGCTAGCTAGGACGAGTCATTACAGACCTGTTGTAGAGCATGTCTTTAACGTAGCTAGCTAGGACGAGTCATTACAGACCTGTTGTAGAGCATGTCTATAACGTAGCTAGCTAGGACGAGTCATTACAGACCTGTTGTAGAGCATGTCTTTAACGTAGCTAGCTAGGACGAGTCATTACAGACCTGTTGTAGAGCATGTCTTTAACGTAGCTAGCTAGGACGAGTCATTACAGACCTGTTGTAGAGCATGTCTTTAACGTAGCTAGCTAGGACGAGTCATTACAGACCTGTTGTAGAGCATGTCTTTAACGTAGCTAGATAGGACGAGTCATTACAGGGCTGTTATAAGGCATCTTTAATGTTGTTAGCTAGGGCCAGGGCCCAGGCTA
Organism: Oncorhynchus mykiss; assembly: GCF_013265735.2. Lineage (NCBI taxonomy): Eukaryota > Metazoa > Chordata > Actinopteri > Salmoniformes > Salmonidae > Oncorhynchus > Oncorhynchus mykiss. Next base: position 4,236,841 of record NC_048587.1, on the reverse strand, counting down.
TTCTAAGGCATCCAATAGCTTCAGTGTGTATGAGAGAGAGAGAGAGAGAGAGAGAGAGAGGGAGGGGAGAGAGAGAGAGAGAGAGAGAGAGACAGAGAGAGAGAGAGAGAGAGAGAGAGAGAGAGAGAGAGAGAGAGAGAGAGAGAGAGAGAGAGAGAGAGAGTAATGTATCGGGGTTAACATGTCCTGGGTTTATTAACAGCTATACAGCACCCACATAAACATTGTGGCATTTCCTAACTGGTGTGGGTCAGAGTGCGTTTACACACTAATTACAGCTCTGACATTCTGCTCAGTCACTGTTCCTCAACGTGGGTAAGAAAAGGGCCTAGTCACGCTGACGGAGAGGAGTCGTAATAACACAGCGATGTTAATAGGAAGAATTATGATAATCGTCAGAATAGTAATTTTGATGATAATAGTTATGGTAATAATAGCAATTATGATAATACCATGAATATGAATCATATTAATACCACGAACATGAATCATATTAATACCATGAATATGAATCATATTAATACCACAAACATGAATCATATTAATACCATGAATATGAATCATATAAATACCATGAACATGAATCATATTAATACCATGAATATGAATCATATTAATACCATGAACATGAATCATATTAATACCATGACTATGAATCATTTTAATATTGTGAATATGAATCATATTAATACCACGAAAATGAATCATATTAATACCATGAATATGAATCATATTAATACCACGAACATGAATCATATTAATACCACGAAAATGAATCATATTAATACCATGAACATGAATCATATTAATACCATGACTATGAATCATTTTAATATTGTGAATATGAATCATATTAATACCACGAATATGAATCATATTAATACCATGAATATGAATCATATTAATACCACGAACATGAATCATATTAATACCACGAACATGAATCATATTAATACCACGAACATGAATCATATTAATACCATGAACATGAATCATATTAGTACTGTGATAATGAATCATTTTAATATTGTGAATATGAATCCTATTAATACCATGAACATGAATCATATTAATACCACGAACATGAATCATATTAATACCATGAACATGAATCATATAAATACCATGAACATGAATCATATAAATACCATGAACATGAATCATATTAATACCACGAACATGAATCATATTAATACCACGAACATGAATCATATAAATACCATGAATATGAATCATATTAATACCACGAACATGAATCATATTAATACCATGAATATGAATCATATTAATAATATGAATATGAATCATATTAATAATATGGATATGAATCCTATTAATACCATGAACATGAATCATATAAATACCATGAATATGAATCATATTAATACCACGAACATGAATCATATTAATACCATGAATATGAATCATATTAATAATATGAATATGAATCATATTAATAATATGGATATGAATCATATTAATACCATGAACATGAATCATATAAATACCATGAACATGAATCATATTAATACCATGAACATGAATCATATTAATACCATGAACATGAATCATAGAAATACCATGAACATGAATCATATTAATACCATGAACATTAATCATAGAAATACCATGAATATGAATCATATTAATAATATGAATATGAATCATATTAATAATATGGATATGAATCATATTAATAATATGAATATGAATCATATTAATAATATGGATATGAATCATATTAATAATATGGATATGAATCATATTAATAATATGAATATGAATCATATTAATAATATGGATATGAATCATATTAATAATATGAATATGAATCATATTAATAATATGGATATGAATCATATTAATAATATGAACATGAATCATATTAATACCACGAACATGAATCATATTAATACCACGAACATGAATCATATTAATACCACGAAAATGAATCATATTAATACCATGAACATGAATCATATTAATACCATGACTATGAATCATTTTAATATTGTGAATATGAATCATATTAATACCACGAAAATGAATCATATTAATACCACGAACATGAATCATATTAATACCACGAAAATGAATCATATTAATACCACGAACATGAATCATATTAATACCACGAACATGAATCATATTAATACCACGAACATGAATCATATTAATACCACGAAAATGAATCATATTAATACCATGAACATGAATCATATTAATACCATGACTATGAATCATTTTAATATTGTGAATATGAATCATATTAATACCACGAAAATGAATCATATTAATACCATGAATATGAATCATATTAATACCACGAACATGAATCATATTAATACCACGAAAATGAATCATATTAATACCATGAACATGAATCATATTAATACCATGACTATGAATCATTTTAATATTGTGAATATGAATCATATTAATACCACGAACATGAATCATATTAATACCATGAACATGAATCATATTAGTACTGTGATAATGAATCATTTTAATATTGTGAATATGAATCATATTAATACCATGAATATGAATCATATTAATACCACGAACATGAATCATATTAATACCACGAAAATGAATCATATTAATACCATGAACATGAATCATATTAATACCATGACTATGAATCATATTAATACCATGAACATGAATCATATTAATACCACGAACATGAATCATATTAATACCATGAATATGAATCATATAAATACCATGAATATGAATCGTATTAATACCATGAATATGAATCATATTAATACCATGAATATGAATCATATTAATACCACGAACAGGAAACATATTAATACCATGAATATGAATCATATTAATACCATGAACATGAATCATAGAAATACCATGAACATGAATCATATAAATACCATGAACATGAATCATATTAATACCACGAACATGAATCATATTAATACCACGAACATGAATCATATTAATACCATGAACATGAATCATATAAATACCATGAACATGAATCATAGTAATACCATGAATATGAATCATAGAAATACCATGAACATTAATCATAGAAATACCATGAATATGAATCATATTAATAATATGAATATGAATCATATTAATAATATGGATATGAATCATATTAATAATATGAATATGAATCATATTAATAATATGAATATGAATCATATTAATAATATGGATATGAATCATATTAATAATATGAATATGAATCATATTAATAATATGGATATGAATCATATTAATAATATGAATATGAATCATATTAATAATATGGATATGAATCATATTAATACCATGAATATGAATCATATTAGTACCATGAATATGAATCATATTAATACCATGAATATGAATCATATTAATACCATGAATATGAATCATATTAATAATATGGATATGAATCATATTAATACCATGAATATGAATCATATTAGTACCATGAATATGAATCATATTAATACCATGACTATGAATCATATTAGTACCATGAATATGAATCATATTAATACCATGAATATGAATCATATTAGTACCATGAATATGAATCATATTAATACCATGAATATGAATCATATTAGTACCATGAATATGAATCATATTAATACCATGAACATGAATCATAGAAATACCATGAATATGAATCATTTTAATACCACGAACATGAATCATATTAATACCACGAACATGAATCATATTAATACCACGAACATTCATCATATTAATACCACGAACATGAATCATATTAATACCATGAACATGAATCATATTAATACCATGAACATGAATCATAGAAATACCATGAATATGAATCATTTTAATACCACGAACATGAATCATATTAATACCACGAACATTCATCATATTAATACCACGAACATGAATCATATTAATACCACGAACATGAATCATATTAATACCACGAACATGAATCATATTAATACCACGAACATTCATCATATTAATACCACGAACATGAATCATATTAATACCACAATACTGTGATATGAATAATATGAATACTTATAGATTAATAACTAAATTAATCAAATAAAAAATAACAACAACATAAATAATAACAATAATGCAAGTAGATGAATGACATGTATTCTGTCTGGAAATACCACCCGTATGCTGCACAGTGAAGTCCCAGGCTAATTGGGCTAGGGGGCAGCCTTTTCTCGTTCAGATGAAAAGCGTGTCCAGAGTAAACTGCCTGCTACTCAGTCCCAGGTGCTAATATATGCATATTATTAGTTAGTATTGGATAGAAAACACTCTGCCGTTTCTAAAACTGTTTGATTGATGTCTGTGAGTATAACAGAACTCATATGGCAGGGGAAAACCTGAAAAAATCCAACCAGGAAGTGGGAAATCTGGGGTTTGTAGTTTTTCAACTCATCCCCCAATCGGAAACACAGTGTCTATGGGGTCATATTGCACTTCCTAATGGCTTCCACTTGATGTCAACAGTCTGTAGAACCTGTTTTGAGGCTTCTACTGTGAAGGAGGGTGGAATGAGAGGGGAATGAGTCAGAGGTCTGCCAGAGAGCCATGAGCTGACCACGCGCGGTCATGTGAGAGTTAGCTTGCTTTCCATTGCATTTCTACAGACAAAGGAATTGGAACATTATTGAATATTCATGATAAAAAAACATCCTAAAAATTGATTCTATAATTAGTTTGACATGTTTCTACGACCTGTAATGTAACTTTTAGGACTTTTCGTCCGACATTTCGTTCTGGACTTGCGCGTCGTGAGTTTGGATTTGTTTACCAAACGCGCTAACAAATGGAAGTATTTGGACGTAAATTATTAGCTTTATCGAACAAATCAAACATTTATTGTGGAACTGGGATTCCTGGGTGTGCATTCTGATGAAGATCATCAAAGGTAAGTGAATATTTATCATGCTATTTCTGACTTACTGACTCCACAACCATGGCCGGAATCTGCATTGCTTTTGTTGTAGTCTGAGCGCTGTACTCAGGTTATTGCATGCTTTGCTTTTTCCGTAAAGCCTTTTTGAAATCTGACACAGCGGTTGCATTAAGGAGAAGCATATCTGTAATTCCATGCATAACACTTGTATCTTTTATCAATGTTTATTATGAGTATATCTGTAAATTGATGTGGCTCTCTGCAAATTCGCAGGATGTTTTCGAGGCACAACACCACTGAACAATAACGCACCAATGTAAACTGGGATTTAAAAAAAATATAAATATGAACTTTATCAAACAAAACATACATGTATTGTGTAACATGAAGTCCTATGAGTGTCATCTGATGAAGATCATCAAAGGTTAGTGATTAATTTGATCTCTATTTCTGATTTTTGTGACTCCTCTCTTTTGCTGGAAAATGGCTGTGTGTGTTTTTGTGACTAGGCTATGACCTAACATAATCGTATTGTGTGCTTTGCTGTAAAGCATTTTTTAAATTGGACACTGTGGGTAGATTAACAAGAAGTCAAGCTTTAATTTGGTGTAATGCACGTGTGAATGAGAGAGAGAGTTGTTGTTTCAACTTGTTTGAAAGTTAAATATTTTTAAAAAATATACATTTTATTTCAGCGGATGTTCAGTGGATGTTGTCGAGCGGAACCCCTATTCCTAACAAGTTTTAACACAGAGACTGTTCCCTGTCTAGAAAGACCACCTGTATTCTGCACCGTGAAGTCCCAGGCTAATTTAACACAGAGACTGTTATTAGTGTCCCTGCCTGCCTGCTGAATCAATCCACTATCACATTCCCCTGCCACTCTCTCTCCCCCTCCCTCTCTGTCACTCTCTCTCCCCCTCCCTCTCTGCCACTCG
>NC_048587.1:4197885-4220909 GCF_013265735.2 Oncorhynchus mykiss | reverse complement strand
ACACTCTACCCCCCCCTCTCCTCTGTCAGAACACTCTACCCCCCCCTCTCCTCTGTCAGAACACTCTACCTCCCCTCTCCTCTGTCAGAACACTCTACCCCCGACCCCCCTCTCCTCTGTCAGAACACTCTACCCCCCCCCCCTCCTCTGTCAGAACACTCTACCCCCCCCCCCCTCCTCTGTCAGAACACTCTATCCCCCCCTCTCCTCTGTCAGAACACTCTACCCCCCCTCTCCTCTGTCAGAACACTCTACCCCCCCTCTCCTCTGTCAGAACACTCTACCCCCGACCCCCCTCTCCTCTGTCAGAACACTCTACCCCCCCCCCCCTCCTCTGTCAGAACACTCTACCCCCCCCCTCTCCTCTGTCAGAACACTCTACACCCCCCTCTCCTCTGTCGGAACACTCTACCCCCCCTCCTCTGTCAGAACACTCTACCCCCCCCATCTCCTCTGTCAGAACACTCTACCCCCAACCCCCCTCTCCTCTGTCAGAACACTCTACCCCCCCTCTCCTCCACCACTCTAAAAAGGAAGAGAGTGAAGACGTCTGATCCCCCTCTCCTCTCTCATTTTAAAAGTCTGTTCATCACATATTTAGAGTACAGGAGGAAACAAGGGCTGACACACCTGCCGGATGAAGGGATGGAGGGAAGGAGGGATGGAGGGAAGGAGGGATGGAGGGATAGAGGGAAGGAGGGATGGAGGGATGGCGGGATGGAGGGAAGGAGAGATGAAGGCATGAATGGATGGAGGAATGAAGGGATGGAGGGAAGGAGAGATGAAGGCATGAATGGATGGAGGAATGAAGGGATGGAGGGATGGAGGGAAGGAGAGAAGGAGAGATGAAGGGATGAATGGATGGAGGGAAGGAGAGATGAAGGGATGGAGGGATGGAGGACTGGAGGGAAGGGGAGATGAAGGGATGAATGGATGGAGGAATGAAGGGATGGAGGGAAGGAGGGAAGGAGAGAAGGAGAGATGAAGGGATGAATGGATGGAGGGATGGTGGGATGGAGGGAAGGAGAGATGAAGGCATGAATGGATGGAGGAATGAAGGGATGGAGGGATGGAGGGAAGGAGAGAAGGAGAGATGAAAGGATGAATGGATGGAGGGAAGGAGAGATGAAGGGATGGAGGGATGGAGGAATGGAGGGAAGGAGAGATGAAGGGATGAATGGATGGAGGAATGAAGGGATGGAGGGAAGGAGGGAAGGAGAGAAGGAGAGATGAAGGGATGAATGGATGGAGGGAAGGAGAGATGAAGGGATGGAGGGATGGAGGAATGGAGGGAAGGAGAGATGAAGGGATGAATGGATGGAGGAATGAAGGGATGGAGGGAAGGAGAGAAGGAGGAATGGAGAGATGAAGGGATTGAGAGATTAAGAAATGAAGGGGTGTAGGGAATAAGGGATGGAGGGAAGGAGGGAAGGAGAGATGGAAGAATGGAGGGAGTAAGGGAATAAGGGATGGAGGGAAGGAGAAAAAAGAGAGTAGGAGTATTAACATTAATTGAAGATGAATCATCATCAAGCCCGGGAGCCTTCAGGTCTGCTCTGTCTCAGACAGCTGTGTGTGTGTGTGTGTGTGTGTGTGTGTGTGTGTGTGTGTGTGTGTGTGTATGTGTGTGTGTGTGTGTGTGTGTGTGTGTGTGTGTGTGTGTGTGTGTGTGTGTGTGTGTGTGTGTGTGTGTGTGTGTGTGTGTGTGTGTGTGTGTGTACAGCTGTTGGCCCTGGATATGGATGTGAGAGGCTGGGCTCCTGTCCAGAGTACCCAGGCGTGAGCTGCTCTGGCTGGGGAGAGGCACGGCAGGGTCCAGGCCAGGTGTGAGAGCTGGCCCAGGCTGGCTGGATGGAGGATGGGGGAAGACACACTACAGGGTGAAACTATCAGATGGGGGAGGGGTGCAGGAGCTGAGAGAAAGAGAGGGCCAGGGAGGAAATACTGATGGAAAGGGGTGTGGACTGGGATATGACCTTATTTTAGCTGATAGCATCTAATTATATTTCTGGCTCATTTAACATTTGTGGATCATTTTATCTCCTAAAATAAATAGATCTGCCCGGTATGTTGTGAATGTATGATGTACTTCACCTGTTACCCTTCTAGGTTTTAGAAAGGAGAGTTTTGACAGTCCCATCGTGTGCCAGCACAGCCTGGTCAAAATACATCATATAATACAACTCATTGGAATCCCTTCAGCAGTAGGCCAATACCACAGGAGGCTGCTGAGAGGAGGGCGGCTCATAATAAAGACCGAAACGGAGCGAATGGATTTTAATAAGTTGGAGTTTAATAACGGAGTTTATTAATGGAGTTTAATAACGTATTTGTTACCATTCCACCGATTCTGCACCAGCCGTTACCACGAGCCCGTTCACCCAACCTCCTGGGGAATATCCCCCCTAGCGTTCTGGGGAATATCCCCCCTAGCGTTCTGGGGAATATCCCCCCTAGCGTTCTGGGGAATATCCCCCCTAGCGTTCTGGGGAATATCCCCCCTAGAGTTCTGGGGAATATCCCCCCTAGAGTTCTGGGGAATATCCCCCCTAGCGTTCTCCCGCCCCAGTATCTGTGTCAGTCGTTTTGTTCAGTCATGTGACAGGAAAGGGGTGTGGCATATTAGTGGCATGTGGGAGGGCGGGGAGGGGGAGCAGCCATACGATGTGCCCACAGCTGTTTATCTGAAGGAGTAACCATTCCTGGCCAGTGATCAAAACCTAATCTACTCTAGGTAGTAACTGACCTAGTCAGCAGTACCACTGGTAAGTGACCTACCCAGTAGTACCACTGGTAACTGACCTACCCAGGAGTACCACTGGTAACTGACCTAGTCAGTAGTACCACTGGTAACTGACCTACCCATTAGTACCACTGGTAACTGACCTAGTCAGTAGTACCACTGGTAACTGACCTACCCAGTAGTACCACTGGTAACTGACCTACCCAGGAGTACCACTGGTAACTGATCTAGTCAGTAGTACCACTGGTAACTGACCTAGTCAGTAGTACCACTGGTAACTGACCTACCCAGTAGTACCACTGGTAACTGACCTACCCAGTAGTACCACTGGTAACTGACCTACCCAGGAGTACCACTGGTAACTGACCTAGTCAGTAGTACCACTGGTAACTGACCTACCCATTAGTACCACTGGTAACTGACCTAGTCAGTAGTACCACTGGTAACTGACCTACCCATTAGTACCACTGGTAACTGACCTACCCAGGAGTACCACTGGTAACTGACCTACCCAGGAGTACCACTGGTAACTGACCTAGTCAGTAGTACCACTGGTAACTGACCTACCCAGTAGTACCACTGGTAACTGACCTACCCAGGAGTACCACTGGTAACTGACCTACCCAGTAGTACCACTGGTAACTGACCTACCCATTAGTACCACTGGTAACTGACCTACCCAGTAGAACCACTGGTAACTGATCTGCCCAGTAGTACCACTGGTAACTGACCTACCCAGGAGTACCAAAGGTAACTGACCTGGTCAGTAGTACCACTGGTAACTGACCTAGTCAGTAGTACCACTGGTAACTGACCTACCCAGTAGTACCACTGGTAACTGACCTACCCAGTAGTACCACTGGTAACTGACCTACCCAGTAGTACCACTGGTAACTGACCTACCCAGGAGTACCACTGGTAACTGACCTACCCAGTAGTACCACTGGTAACTGACCTACCCATTAGTACCACTGGTAACTGACCTACCCAGTAGAACCACTGGTAACTGATCTGCCCAGTAGTACCACTGGTAACTGACCTACCCAGGAGTACCAAAGGTAACTGACCTGGTCAGTAGTACCACTGGTAACTGACCTAGTCAGTAGTACCACTGGTAACTGACCTACCCAGTAGTACCACTGGTAACTGACCTACCCAGTAGTACCACTGGTAACTGACCTACCCAGTAGTACCACTGGTAACTGACCTACCCAGTAGTACCACTGGTAACTGACCTACCCAGGAGTACCAAAGGTAACTGACCTGGTCAGTAGTACCACTGGTAACTGACCTAGTCAGTAGTACCACTGGTAACTGACCTACCCAGGAGTACCAAAGGTAACTGACCTGGTCAGTAGTACCACTGGTAACTGACCTAGTCAGTAGTACCACTGGTAACTGACCTACCCAGTAGTACCACTGGTAACTGACCTACCCAGTAGTACCACTGGTAACTGACCTACCCAGGAGTACCACTGGTAACTGACCTAGTCAGTAGTACCACTGGTAACTGACCTACCCATTAGTACCACTGGTAACTGACCTAGTCAGTAGTACCAGTGGTAACTGACCTACCCAGTAGTACCACTGGTAACTGACCTACCCAGGAGTACCACTGGTAACTGACCTAGTCAGTAGTACCACTGGTAACTGACCTACCCATTAGTACCACTGGTAACTGACCTACCCAGTAGTACCACTGGTAACTGACCTACCCATTAGTACCACTGGTAACTGACCTACCCAGTAGAACCTTAAGTAACTGACATACCCAGCAGTACCACTGGTAACTGACCTACCCATTAGTACCACTGGTAACTGACCTACCCAGTAGTACCTCAAGTAACTGACCTAGTACCACTGGTAACTGACCTACCCAGTAGTACCACTGGTAACTGACCTACCCAGGAGTACCACTGGTAACTGATCTAGTCAGTAGTACCACTGGTAACTGACCTACCCAGTAGTACCACTGGTAACTGACCTACCCAGTAGTACCACTGGTAACTGACCTACCCAGTAGTACCACTCCACTGGTAACTGACCTACCCAGTAGTACCACTGGTAACTGACCTACCCATTAGTACCACTGATAACTGACCTACCCAGTAGTACCACTGGTAACTGACCTACCCAGTAGTACCTCAAGTAACTGACCTAGTACCACTGGTAACTGACCTACCCAGTAGTACCACTGGTAACTGACCTACCCAGGAGTACCACTGGTAACTGATCTAGTCAGTAGTACCACTGGTAACTGACCTACCCAGTAGTACCACTGGTAACTGACCTACCCAGTAGTACCACTGGTAACTGACCTACCCAGTAGTACCACTGGTAACTGACCTACCCAGTAGTACCACTCCACTGGTAACTGACCTACCCAGTAGTACCACTGGTAACTGACCTACCCATTGGTACCACTGGTAACTGACCTACCCATTAGTAGCACTAGTAACAGACCTACCCAGTAGTACCACTGGTAACTGACCTACCCATTAGTAGCACTGGTAACTGACCTACCCATTAGTAGCACTAGTAACTGACCTACCCAGTAGTACCACTGGTAACTGACCTACCCATTAGTAGCACTGGTAACTGACCTACCCAGTAGTACCACTGGTAACTGACCTACCCAGGAGTACCACTGGTAACTGACCTAGTCAGTAGTACCACTGGTAACTGACCTACCCATTAGTACCACTGGTAACTGACCTACCCAGTAGTACCACTGGTAACTGACCTACCCAGTAGTACCACTGGTAACTGACCTACCCAGTAGTACCACTGGTAACTGACCTACCCAGTAGTACCACTGGTAACTGACCTACCCAGTAGTACCACTGGTAACTGACCTACCCAGGAGTACCAAAGGTAACTGACCTGGTCAGTAGTACCACTGGTAAATGACCTACCCAGGAGTACCACTGGTAACTGACCTAGTCAGTAGTACCACTGGTAACTGACCTACCCATTAGTACCACTGGTAACTGACCTAGTCAGGAGTACCACTGGTAACTGACCTACCCATTAGTACCACTGGTAACTGAACTACCCAGGAGTACCACTGGTAACTGACCTACCCAGGAGTACCACTGGTAACTGACCTAGTCAGTAGTACCACTGGTAACTGACCTACCCAGTAGTACCACTGGTAACTGACCTACCCAGGAGTACCACTGGTAACTGACCTAGTCAGTAGTACCACTGGTAACTGACCTACCCAGTAGTACCACTGGTAACTGACCTACCCATTGGTACCACTGGTAACTGACCTACCCATTAGTAGCACTAGTAACAGACCTACCCAGTAGTACCACTGGTAACTGACCTACCCATTAGTAGCACTGGTAACTGACCTACCCATTAGTAGCACTAGTAACTGACCTACCCAGTAGTACCACTGGTAACTGACCTACCCATTAGTAGCACTGGTAACTGACCTACCCAGTAGTACCACTGGTAACTGACCTACCCAGGAGTACCACTGGTAACTGACCTAGTCAGTAGTACCACTGGTAACTGACCTACCCAGTAGTACCACTGGTAACTGACCTACCCAGTAGTACCACTGGTAACTGACCTACCCAGTAGTACCACTGGTAACTGACCTACCCAGGAGTACCAAAGGTAACTGACCTGGTCAGTAGTACCACTGGTAAATGACCTACCCAGGAGTACCACTGGTAACTGACCTAGTCAGTAGTACCACTGGTAACTGACCTACCCATTAGTACCACTGGTAACTGACCTAGTCAGGAGTACCACTGGTAACTGACCTACCCATTAGTACCACTGGTAACTGAACTACCCAGGAGTACCACTGGTAACTGACCTACCCAGGAGTACCACTGGTAACTGACCTAGTCAGTAGTACCACTGGTAACTGACCTACCCAGTAGTACCACTGGTAACTGACCTACCCAGGAGTACCACTGGTAACTGACCTAGTCAGTAGTACCACTGGTAACTGACCTACCCAGTAGTACCACTGGTAACTGACCTACCCATTGGTACCACTGGTAACTGACCTACCCATTAGTAGCACTAGTAACAGACCTACCCAGTAGTACCACTGGTAACTGACCTACCCATTAGTAGCACTGGTAACTGACCTACCCATTAGTAGCACTAGTAACTGACCTACCCAGTAGTACCACTGGTAACTGACCTACCCATTAGTAGCACTGGTAACTGACCTACCCAGTAGTACCACTGGTAACTGACCTACCCAGGAGTACCACTGGTAACTGACCTAGTCAGTAGTACCACTGGTAACTGACCTACCCAGTAGTACCACTGGTAACTGACCTACCCAGGAGTACCACTGGTAACTGACCTTCCCAATTAGTACCACTGGTAACTGACCTACCCATTGGTACCACTGGTAACTGACCTACCCATTAGTAGCACTAGTAACAGACCTACCCAGTAGTACCACTGGTAACTGACCTACCCATTAGTAGCACTGGTAACTGACCTACCCATTAGTAGCACTAGTAACTGACCTACCCAGTAGTACCACTGGTAACTGACCTACCCATTAGTACCACTGGTAACTGAACTACCCAGGAGTACCACTGGTAACTGACCTACCCAGGAGTACCACTGGTAACTGACCTAGTCAGTAGTACCACTGGTAACTGACCTACCCAGTAGTACCACTGGTAACTGACCTACCCAGGAGTACCACTGGTAACTGACCTTCCCAATTAGTACCACTGGTAACTGACCTACCCATTAGTACCACTGGTAATTGACCTACCCAGTAGAACCTTAAGTAACTGACCTACCCATTAGTACCACTGGTAACTGACCTAGTCAGTAGTACCACTGGTAACTGACCTACCCAGTAGTACCACTGGTAACTGACCTACCCAGGAGTACCACTGGTAACTGACCTAGTCAGTAGTACCACTGGTAACTGACCTACCCATTAGTACCACTGGTAACTTACCTACCCAGTAGTACCACTGGTAACTGACCTACCCATTAGTACCACTGGTAACTGACCTACCCAGTAGAACCTTAAGTAACTGACCTACCCAGCAGTACCACTGGTAACTGACCTACCCATTAGTACCACTGGTAACTGACCTACCCAGTAGAACCTTAAGTAACTGACCTACCCAGCAGTACCACTGGTAACTGACCTACCCATTAGTACCACTGGTAACTGACCTACCCAGTAGAACCTTAAGTAACTGACCTACCCAGCAGTACCACTGGTAACTGACCTACCCATTAGTACCACTGGTAACTGACCTACCCAGTAGAACCTTAAGTAACTGACCTACCCAGCAGTACCACTGGTAACTGACCTACCCAGTAGTACCACTGGTAACTGACCTACCCAGTAGTACCTCAAGTAACTGACCTAGTACCACTGGTAACTGACCTACCCAGTAGTACCACTGGTAACTGACCTACCCATTAGTACCACCGGTAACTGACCTACCCAGTAGTACCACTGGTAACTGACCTACCCAGTAGTACCACTGGTAACTGACCTACCCAGTAGTACCACTGGTAACTGACCTACCCAGTAGTACCACTGGTAACTGACCTACCCAGTAGTACCACTGGTAACTGACCTACCCAGTAGTACCACTGGTAACTGACCTACCCAGTAGTACCACTCCACTGGTAACTGACCTACCCAGTAGTACCACTGGTAACTGACCTACCCATTAGTACCACTGGTAACTGACCTACCCATTAGTAGCACTAGTAACAGACCTACCCAGTAGTACCACTGGTAACTGACCTACCCATTAGTAGCACTGGTAACTGACCTACCCATTAGTAGCACTAGTAACTGACCTACCCAGTAGTACCACTGGTAACTGACCTACCCATTAGTAGCACTGGTAACTGACCTACCCAGTAGTACCACTGGTAACTGACCTACCTTGTAGTTCCACTGGTAACTGACCTACCCTGTAGTACCACTGGTAACTGACCTACCCATTAGTACCACTGGTAACTGACCTACCCAGTAGTACCACTGGTAACTGACCTACCCTGTAGTACCACTGGTAACTGACCTACCCAGTAGTACCACTGGTAACTGACCTACCCTGTAGTACTACTCCACTGGTAACTGATCTACCCATTAGTACCACAGGTAACTGACCTAACCAGTAGTACTACTGGTAACTGACCTACCCTGTAGTACCACTGGTAACTGACCTACCCAGTAGTACCACTCCACTGGTAACTGACCTACCCTGTAGTACCACTGGTAACTGACCTACCCAGTAGTACCACTGGTAACTGACCTACCCAGTAGTACCACTGGTAACTGACCTACCCAGTAGTACCACTGGTAACTGACCTACACATTAGTACCACTGGTAACTGACCTACCCAGTAGTACCACTGGTAACTTACCTACCCAGTAGTACCATTGGTAACTGACCTACCCATTAGTAGCACTGGTAACTAAGCTACCCAGTAGTACCACTGGTAACTGACCTAGATAGCAGTACCACTTGTAACTGACCTACCCAGTAGCACCACTGGTAACTAAGCTACCCAGTAGTACCACTGGTAACTGACCTACCCAGTAGTAACACTGGTAACTGACCTAGTACCACTGGTAACTGGCCTACCCAGCAGTATCACTCGTGACTGACCTACCCAGCAGTATCACTCGTGACTGACCTACCCAGTAGTACCACAGGTAACTGACCTACCCAGTAGTACCACTGGTAACTGACCTACCCAGTAGTACCACTGGTAACTGGCCTACCCAGTAGCAACACTGGTAACTGACCTACCCAGTAGTACCACTGGTAACTGACCTTCCCAGTAGCAACACTGGTAACTGACCTACCCAGTAGTACCACTGGTAACTGACCTACCCTGTAGTACCACTGGTAACTGACCTACCCAGTAGCAACACTGGTAACTGACCTACTCAGTAGTACCACTGGTAACTGACCTACCCAGTAGTACTACTCCACTGGTAACTGACCTACTCAGTAGTACCACTGGTAACTGACCTACCCTGTAGTACCACTGGTAACTGACCTACCCTGTAGTACTACTCCACTGGTAACTGACCTACCCAGTATCACCACTGGTAACTGACCTACCCAGCAGTACCAATGGGAACTGACCTACCCAGTAGTACCACTGGGAACTGACCTACCAGGTAGTACCACTGGTAACTCATCTACCCAGTAGTACCACTGGTAACTGACCTACCCAGTAGTACCACTGGTAACTGGCCTACCCAGTAGCAACACTGGTAACTGACCTACCCAGTAGTACCACTGGTAACTGACCTTCCCAGTAGCAACACTGGTAACTGACCTACCCAGTAGTACCACTGGTAACTGACCTACCCTGTAGTACCACTGGTAACTGACCTACCCAGTAGCAACACTGGTAACTGACCTACTCAGTAGTACCACTGGTAACTGACCTACCCAGTAGTACTACTCCACTGGTAACTGACATACTCAGTAGTACCACTGGTAACTGACATACCCAGTAGCACCACTGGTAACTGACCTACCCAGCAGTACCACTGGGAACTGACCTACCCAGTAGTACCACTGGGAACTGACCTACCAGGTAGTACCATTGGTAACTGATCTACCCAGTAGTACCACTCTTAACTGACCTACCCAGTAGTACCTCTGGTAACTGACCTACCCAGTAGTACCACTGGTAACTGACCTACCCTGTAGTACCACTGGTTACTGATCTGCCCAGTAGTACCACTGGTGACTGACCTGCCCAGTAGTACCACTTGTAACTGACCTAGTCAGTAGTACCACTGGTAACTGACCTACCCATTAGTAGCACTGGTAACTGACCTACCCATTAGTAGCACTAGTAACTGACCTACCCAGTAGTACCACTGGTAACTGACCTACCCATTAGTAGCACTGGTAACTGACCTACCCATTAGTACCACTGGTAACTGACCTACCCAGTAGTACCACTGGTAACTGACCTACCCTGTAGTACCACTGGTAACTGATCTACCCAATAGTACCACTGGTAACTGACCTACCCATTAGTAGCACTGGTCACTGACCTACCCAGTAGTACCACTGGTAACTGACCTACCCAGTAGTACCACTGGTAACTGACCTACCCATTAGTACCACTGGTAACTGACCTACCCAGTAGTACCACTGGTAACTTACCTACCCAGTCGTACCACTGGTAACTGACCTACCAAGTAGTACCACTGGTAACTGACCGACCCAGTAGCACCACTGGGAACTGACCTACCCAGTAGCACCACTGGTAACTGACCTACCCAGCAGTACCACTGGTAACTGACCTACCCAGCAGTACCACTGGTAACTGACCTACCCAGTAGCACCACTGGTAACTGACCTACCCAGTAGTACCACTGGTAACTGACCTTCCCAGCAGTACCACTGGTAACTGACCTACCCAGCAGTACCACTGGTAACTGACCTACCCAGTAGCACCACTGGTAACTGACCTACCCAGTAGTACCACTGGTAACTGACCTACCCAGTAGTACCATTGGTAACTGACCTACCCATTAGTAGCACTGGTAACTAAGCTACCCAGTAGTACCACTGGTAACTGACCTTGTCAGCAGTACAACTTGTAACTGAACTACCCAGTAGCACCACTGGTAACTAAGCTACCCAGTAGTACCACTGGTAACTGACCTACCCAATAGTACCACTGGTAACTGACCTAGTACCACTGGTAACTGACCTACCCAGCAGTACCACTCGTAACTGACCTACCCTGTAGTACCACTGGTAACTGACCTACCCAGTAGTACCACTGGTAACTGACCTACCCATAAGTACCACTGGTAACTGACCCACCCAGTAGTACCACTGGTAACTGACCTACCCAGTAGTACCACTGGTAACTGACCTACCCAGTAGCACCACTGGTAACTGACCTACCCATTAGTACCACTGGTAACTGACCTACCCAGTAGTACCACTGGTAACTGACCTACCCATTAGTACCACTGGTAACTGACCTACCCAGTAGTACCACTGGTAACTTACCTACCCAGTAGTACCATTGGTAACTGACCTACCCATTAGTAGCACTGGTAACTAAGCTACCCAGTAGTACCACTGGTAACTGACCTAGATAGCAGTACCACTTGTAACTGACCTACCCAGTAGCACCACTGGTAACTAAGCTACCCAGTAGTACCACTGGTAACTGACCTACCCAGTAGTAACACTGGTAACTGACCTAGTACCACTGGTAACTGACCTACCCAGCAGTATCACTCGTGACTGACCTACCCAGCAGTATCACTCGTGACTGACCTACCCAGTAGTACCACAGGTAACTGACCTACCCAGTAGTACCACTGGTAACTGACCTACCCAGTAGTACCACTGGTAACTGGCCTACCCAGTAGCAACACTGGTAACTGACCTACCCAGTAGTACCACTGGTAACTGACCTTCCCAGTAGCAACACTGGTAACTGACCTACCCAGTAGTACCACTGGTAACTGACCTACCCTGTAGTACCACTGGTAACTGACCTACCCAGTAGCAACACTGGTAACTGACCTACTCAGTAGTACCACTGGTAACTGACCTACCCAGTAGTACTACTCCACTGGTAACTGACCTACTCAGTAGTACCACTGGTAACTGACCTACCCTGTAGTACCACTGGTAACTGACCTACCCTGTAGTACTACTCCACTGGTAACTGACCTACCCAGTATCACCACTGGTAACTGACCTACCCAGCAGTACCAATGGGAACTGACCTACCCAGTAGTACCACTGGGAACTGACCTACCAGGTAGTACCACTGGTAACTCATCTACCCAGTAGTACCACTGGTAACTGACCTACCCAGTAGTACCACTCCACTCGTAACTGACCTACCCAGTAGTACCACTGGTAACTGACCTTCCCAGTAGCAACACTGGTAACTGACCTACCCAGTAGTACCACTGGTAACTGACCTACCCTGTAGTACCACTGGTAACTGACCTACCCAGTAGCAACACTGGTAACTGACCTACTCAGTAGTACAACTGGTAACTGACCTACCCAGTAGTACTACTCCACTGGTAACTGACATACTCAGTAGTACCACTGGTAACTGACATACCCAGTAGCACCACTGGTAACTGACCTACCCAGCAGTACCACTGGGAACTGACCTACCCAGTAGTACCACTGGGAACTGACCTACCAGGTAGTACCATTGGTAACTGATCTACCCAGTAGTACCACTGGTAACTGACCTACCCAGTAGTACCTCTGGTAACTGACCTACCCAGTAGTACCACTGGTAACTGACCTACCCTGTAGTACCACTGGTTACTGATCTGCCCAGTAGTACCACTGGTGACTGACCTGCCCAGTAGTACCACTTGTAACTGACCTAGTCAGTAGTACCACTGGTAACTGACCTACCCATTAGTAGCACTGGTAACTGACCTACCCATTAGTAGCACTAGTAACTGACCTACCCAGTAGTACCACTGGTAACTGACCTACCCATTAGTAGCACTGGTAACTGACCTACCCATTAGTACCACTGGTAACTGACCTACCCAGTAGTACCACTGGTAACTGACCTACCCTGTAGTACCACTGGTAACTGATCTACCCAATAGTACCACTGGTAACTGACCTACCCATTAGTAGCACTGGTCACTGACCTACCCAGTAGTACCACTGGTAACTGACCTACCCAGTAGTACCACTGGTAACTGACCTACCCATTAGTACCACTGGTAACTGACCTACCCAGTAGTACCACTGGTAACTTACCTACCCAGTCGTACCACTGGTAACTGACCTACCAAGTAGTACCACTGGTAACTGACCGACCCAGTAGCACCACTGGGAACTGACCTACCCAGTAGCACCACTGGTAACTGACCTACCCAGCAGTACCACTGGTAACTGACCTACCCAGCAGTACCACTGGTAACTGACCTACCCAGTAGCACCACTGGTAACTGACCTACCCAGTAGTACCACTGGTAACTGACCTTCCCAGCAGTACCACTGGTAACTGACCTACCCAGCAGTACCACTGGTAACTGACCTACCCAGTAGCACCACTGGTAACTGACCTACCCAGTAGTACCACTGGTAACTGACCTACCCAGTAGTACCATTGGTAACTGACCTACCCATTAGTAGCACTGGTAACTAAGCTACCCAGTAGTACCACTGGTAACTGACCTTGTCAGCAGTACAACTTGTAACTGAACTACCCAGTAGCACCACTGGTAACTAAGCTACCCAGTAGTACCACTGGTAACTGACCTACCCAATAGTACCACTGGTAACTGACCTAGTACCACTGGTAACTGACCTACCCAGCAGTACCACTCGTAACTGACCTACCCTGTAGTACCACTGGTAACTGACCTACCCAGTAGTACCACTGGTAACTGACCTACCCATAATTACCACTGGTAACTGACCCACCCAGTAGTACCACTGGTAACTGACCTACCCAGTAGTACCACTGGTAACTGACCTACCCAGTAGCACCACTGGTAACTGACCTACCCATTAGTACCACTGGTAACTGACCTACCCAGTAGTACCACTGGTAACTGACCTACCCATTAGTACCACTGGTAACTGACCTACCCAGTAGTACCACTGGTAACTTACCTACCCAGTAGTACCATTGGTAACTGACCTACCCATTAGTAGCACTGGTAACTAAGCTACCCAGTAGTGCCACTGGTAACTGACCTTGTCAGCAGTACAACTTGTAACTGAACTACCCAGTAGCACCACTGGTAACTAAGCTACCCAGTAGTACCACTGGTAACTGACCTACCCAATAGTACCACTGGTAACTGACCTAGTACCACTGGTAACTGACCTACCCAGCAGTACCACTCGTAACTGACCTACCCTGTAGTACCACTGGTAACTGACCTACCCAGTAGTACCACTGGTAACTGACCTACCCATAAGTACCACTGGTAACTGACCCACCCAGTAGTACCACTGGTAACTGACCTACCCAGTAGTACCACTGGTAACTGACCTACCCAGTAGCACCACTGGTAACTGACCTACCCATTAGTACCACTGGTAACTGACCTACTCAGTAGTACCACTGGTGACTGACCTGCCCAGTAGTACCACTGGTAACTGACCTACCCTGTAGTTCTACTCCACTGGTAACTGACCTACCCAGTAGCACCACTGGTAACTGACCTACCCAGTAGTACCACTGGTAACTGACCTACCCAGTAGTACCACTGGTAACTGACCTACCCAGTAGTACCACTGGTAACTGATCTACCCAGGAGTACCACTGGTGACTGACCTGCCCAGTAGTACCACTGGTAACTGACCTACCCAGTAGTACCACTGGTGACTGACCTGCCCAGTAGTACCACTTGTAACTGACCTACCCAGTAGTACCACTGTTAACTGATCTACCCAGTAGTACCACTGGTGGCTGACCTGCCCAGTAGTACCACTGGTAACTGACCTACCCAGTAGTACCACTGGTAACTGACCTACCCAGCAGTACCAATGGGAACTGACCTACCCAGTAGTACCACTGGGAACTGACCTACCAGGTAGTACCACTGGTAACTGATCTACCCAGTAGTACCACTGGTAACTGACCTACCCAGTAGTACCACTCCACTCGTAACTGACCTACCCAGTAGTACCACTGGTAACTGACCTTCCCAGTAGCAACACTGGTAACTGACCTACCCAGTAGTACCACTGGTAACTGACCTACCCTGTAGTACCACTGGTAACTGACCTACCCAGTAGCACCACTGGTAACTGACCTACCCAGTAGTACCACTGGTAACTGACCTACCCAGTAGTACCACTGGTAACTGACCTACCCAGTAGTACCACTGGTAACTGATCTACCCAGGAGTACCACTGGTGACTGACCTGCCCAGTAGTACCACTGGTAACTGACCTACCCAGTAGTACCACTGGTGACTGACCTGCCCAGTAGTACCACTTGTAACTGACCTACCCAGTAGTACCACTGTTAACTGATCTACCCAGTAGTACCACTGGTGGCTGACCTGCCCAGTAGTACCACTGGTAACTGACCTACCCAGTAGTACCACTGGTAACTGACCTACCCAGCAGTACCAATGGGAACTGACCTACCCAGTAGTACCACTGGGAACTGACCTACCAGGTAGTACCACTGGTAACTGATCTACCCAGTAGTACCACTGGTAACTGACCTACCCAGTAGTACCACTCCACTCGTAACTGACCTACCCAGTAGTACCACTGGTAACTGACCTTCCCAGTAGCAACACTGGTAACTGACCTACCCAGTAGTACCACTGGTAACTGACCTACCCTGTAGTACAACTGGTAACTGACCTACCCAGTAGCAACACTGGTAACTGATCTACCCAATAGTACCACTGGTAACTGACCTACCCATTAGTAGCACTGGTCACTGACCTACCCAGTAGTACCACTGGTAACTGACCTACCCAGTAGTACCACTGGTAACTGACCTACCCATTAGTACCACTGGTAACTGACCTACCCAGTAGTACCACTGGTAACTTACCTACCCAGTCGTACCAATGGTAACTGACCTACCAAGTAGTACCACTGGTAACTGACCGACCCAGTAGCACCACTGGGAACTGACCTACCCAGTAGCACCACTGGTAACTGACCTACCCAGCAGTACCACTGGTAACTGACCTACCCAGCAGTACCACTGGTAACTGACCTAGTCAGTAGTACCACTGGTAACTGACCTACCCAGTAGTACCATTGGTAACTGACCTACCCATTAGTAGCACTGGTAACTAAGCTACCCAGTAGTACCACTGGTAACTGACCTTGTCAGCAGTACAACTTGTAACTGAACTACCCAGTAGCACCACTGGTAACTAAGCTACCCAGTAGTACCACTGGTAACTGACCTACCCAATAGTACCACTGGTAACTGACCTAGTACCACTGGTAACTGACCTACCCAGCAGTACCACTCGTAACTGACCTACCCAGTAGTACCACAGGTAACTGACCTACCCAGTAGTACCACTGGTAACTGACCTACCCAGTAGTACCACTGGTAACTGACCTACTCAGTAGTACCACTGGTAACTGACCTACCCAGTAGTACCACTGGTAACTGGCCTACCCAGTAGCAACACTGGTAACTGACCTACCCAGTAGTACCACTGGTAACCAACCTTCCCAGTAGCAACACTGGTAACTGACCTACCCAGTAATACCACTGGTAACTGACCTACCCTGTAGTACCACTGGTAACTGACCTACCCAGTAGTACCACTGGTAACTGACCTACCCATAAGTACCACTGGTAACTGACCCACCCAGTAGTACCACTGGTAACTGACCTACCCAGTAGTACCACTGGTAACTGACCTACCCAGTAGCACCACTGGTAACTGACCTACCCATTAGTACCACTGGTAACTGACCTACTCAGTAGTACCACTGGTGACTGACCTGCCCAGTAGTACCACTGGTAACTGACCTACCCTGTAGTTCTACTCCACTGGTAACTGACCTACCCAGTAGCACCACTGGTAACTGACCTACCCAGTAGTACCACTGGTAACTGACCTACCCAGTAGTACCACTGGTAACTGACCTACCCAGTAGTACCACTGGTAACTGATCTACCCAGTAGTACCACTGGTGACTGACCTGCCCAGTAGTACCACTGGTAACTGACCTACCCAGTAGTACCACTGGTGACTGACCTGCCCAGTAGTACCACTTGTAACTGACCTACCCAGTAGTACCACTGTTAACTGATCTACCCAGTAGTACCACTGGTGGCTGACCTGCCCAGTAGTACCACTGGTAACTGACCTACCCAGTAGTACCACTGGTAACTGACCTACCCAGCAGTACCAATGGGAACTGACCTACCCAGTAGTACCACTGGGAACTGACCTACCAGGTAGTACCACTGGTAACTGATCTACCCAGTAGTACCACTGGTAACTGACCTACCCAGTAGTACCACTCCACTCGTAACTGACCTACCCAGTAGTACCACTGGTAACTGACCTTCCCAGTAGCAACACTGGTAACTGACCTACCCAGTAGTACCACTGGTAACTGACCTACCCTGTAGTACCACTGGTAACTGACCTACCCAGTAGCAACACTGGTAACTGACCTACTCAGTAGTACCACTGGTAACTGACCTACCCAGTAGTACTACTCCACTGGTAACTGACATACTCAGTAGTACCACTGGGAACTGACATACCCAGTAGTACCACTGGTAACTGACCTACCCAGTAGTACTACTCCACTCGTAACTGACATACTCAGTAGTACCACTGGTAACTGACCTACCCAGTAGTACTACTCCACTGGTAACTGACATACTCAGTAGTACCACTGGTAACTGACCTACCCAGTAGTACCACTGGTAACTGACCTACCCAGTAGTACCACTGGTAACTGACCTACCCAGCAGTACCACTGGGAACTGACCTACCCTGTAGTACCACTGGTAACTAATCTACCCAGTAGTACCACTGGTGACTGACCTGCCCAGTAGTACCACTTGTAACTGACCTAGTCAGTAGTACCACTGGTAACTGACCTACCCATTAGTAGCACTGTTAACTGACCTACCCATTAGTAGCACTAGAAACTGACCTACCCAGTAGTACCACTGGTAACTGACCTACCCATTAGTAGCACTGGTAACTGACCTACCCATTAGTACCACTGGTAACTGACCTACCCAGTAGTACCACTGGTAACTGACCTACCCTGTAGTACCACTGGGAACTGACCTACCCAGTAGCACCACTGGTAACTGACCTACCCATTAGTACCACTGGTAACTGACCTAGTCAGTAGTACCACTGGTAACTGACCTACCCAGTAGTACCATTGGTAACTGACCTACCCATTAGTAGCACTGGTAACTAAGCTACCCAGTAGTACCACTGGTAACTGACCTTGTCAGCAGTACAACTTGTAACTGACCTACCCAGTAGCACCACTGGTAACTAAGCTACCCAGTAGTACCACTGGTAACTGACCTACCCAATAGTACCACTGGTAACTGACCTAGTACCACTGGTAACTGACCTACCCAGCAGTACCACTCGTAACTGACCTACCCAGTAGTACCACAGGTAACTGACCTACCCAGTAGTACCACTGGTAACTGACCTACCCAGTAGTACCACTGGTAACTGACCTACTCAGTAGTACCACTGGTAACTGACCTAACCAGTAGTACCACTGGTAACTGACCTACCCAGTACTAACACTGGTAACTGACCTACCCAGTAGTACCACTGGTAACCAACCTTCCCAGTAGCAACACTGGTAACTGACCTACCCAGTAATACCACTGGTAACTGACCTACCCTGTAGTACCACTGGTAACTGACCTACCCAGTAGTACCACTGGTAACTGACCTACCCATAAGTACCACTGGTAACTGACCCACCCAGTAGTACCACTGGTAACTGACCTACCCAGTAGTACCACTGGTAACTGACCTACCCAGTAGCACCACTGGTAACTGACCTACCCATTAGTACCACTGGTAACTGACCTACTCAGTAGTACCACTGGTGACTGACCTGCCCAGTAGTACCACTGGTAACTGACCTACCCTGTAGTTCTACTCCACTGGTAACTGACCTACCCAGTAGCACCACTGGTAACTGACCTACCCAGCAGTACCACTGGTAACTGATCTACCCAGTAGTACCACTGGTAACTGACCTACCCAGTAGTACCACTGGTAACTGACCTACCCAGTAGTACCACTGGTGGCTGACCTTCCCAGTAGTACCACTGGTAACTGACCTACCCAGTAGTACCACTGGTAACTGATCTGCCCAGTAGTACCACTGGTGACTGACCTGCCCAGTAGTACCACTGGTAACTGACCTACCCAGTAGTACCACTGGTAACTGATCTACCCATTAGTACCACTGGTAACTGACCTACCCATTAGTACCACTGGTAACTGACAATGCCGGCAGGTCAGTAATAATAACAGGACACCTTAAACATGACATCAGTCTTTTTTCTCACGCTGTCCATTCTTGTTCTACACCTCCCCCCTACATTCAGTACTACACTACCACGCCCCCCCCTACATTCTAGTACTATATTACCACTCTCCTCCTCAGCACTACATTCTAGTACTACACTATCACTCTCCCCCCTACATTCTCGTACTACACTATCACTCTCCCCCCTACATTCTAGTACTACACTATCACTCTCCCCCCTACATTCTAGTACTACACTACCAGTCTTTCCCATCTTCATTCTAGTACTACACTACCACTCTCCCCCCTACAATATATTAGTACAGTACCAATCTCCCCCCTCACTGCTACATTCTAGTACTACACTACCACTCTCCCCGTCAGCCCTACATTCTAGTACTACACTACCACTCTCCCCCCTATAATCTATTAGTACAGTACCAATCTCCCCCCAACATTCTAGTACTACACTACCACTCTCTCCTTAAATTATAGTACTACACTACCACTCTCCCCCTCACCCCTACATTCTAGTACTACACTACCACTCTCTCCCTACATTCTAGTACAACACAACCACTCTCTCCCTACATTCTAGCACTACACTACCACCCTCCCACCTACATTGTAGTACTACACTACCACTCTCCCCCTCACCCCTACATTCTAGTACTACACTACCACTCTCTCCCTACATTCTAGTACAACACAACCACTCTCTCCCTACATTCTAGCACTACACTATCACTCTCCCCCCTCGCCCCTACATTATAGTACTACACTACCACTCTCCCCCCTTGCCCCTACATTATAGTACTACACTAGAATGTCTTTCTCTCTCTCTACACTAGAGAGAGAGGGGGGGAAGGGGCAGGGGAGAGAGAGAGAGAGAGAGGGAGAGAGGGGCCGGGAGAGAGAGAGAGGGAAAGAGAAAGAGATAGTAACATTAAGACATGCTATAGATGGAAGGAATGCAGTTTGAAAACCTATCAAAAAACAATTAGGCAACAACAAATTCAATCCCTTTTAGACAATTTCCTGGGTAAAACATTCCACTGCAATAGTGAGGGTGTAAACTTGGCAGTAGAAACAGTATATTTGACCTCTCAGCTTCCCTATCAAATCTAAAAATCTCAAATAGAAAACCGAAGAAAATGAACAACAATGACAAATGGTTTGATGAAGAATGCAAAAATCTGAGAAAGAAATTGAGAAACCTGTCCAACCAAAAACATACAGACCCAAAAAAAGAGTCTACGCCTTCACTATGGTGAATCACTAAAACAATACAGAAATACACTACGGAAAAAGAAGGAACAGCACGTCAGAAACCAGTTCAATGTAATTGAAGAATCCATAGTTTATAACTACTTCTGGGAAAATTAGAAAACACTAAACAAACAACAACACAAAGAATTATCTATCCAAAATACATGATCAAATACAAATCTTAGAATCAACTATTAAAGACTACCAGAACCCACTGTATTCTCCAATTACCTTGAATGAGTTACAGGACAAAATAAAAACCCTCCAACCCAAAAAGGCCTGTGGTGTTGATGGTATCCTAATGAAATGATCAAATATACAGACAACACATTCCAATTGGCTATACTAAAACTCTTTAATAACATCATCCTTAGCTCTGGCATCTTCCCCAATATTTGGAACCAAGGACTGATCACCCCAATCCACAAAAGTGGAGACAAATTTGACCCCAATAACTACCGTGGAATATGCGTCAACAGTAACCTTGGGAAAATCCTCTGCATTATCATTAACAGCAGACTCGTACATTTCCTCAATGAAAACAATGTACTGAGCAAATGTCAAATTGGCTTTTTACCAAATTACCGTACAACAGACCATGTATTCACCCTGCACACCCTAATTGACAACCAAACAAACCAAAACAAAGGCAAAGTCTTCTCATGCTTTGCTGATTTCAAAAAAGCCTTCGACTCAATTTGGCATGAGGGTCTGCTATACAAATTGATGGAAAGTGGTGTTGGGGGTATAACATACGACATTATAAAATCCATGTACACAAACAACAAGTGTGCGGTTAAAATTGGGGGAAAAAACACAAATTTCTTCCCACAGGGTCGTGGGGTGAGACAGGGATGCAGCTTAAGCCCCACCCTCTTCAACATATATTTCAACGAATTGGCGCGGGCACTAGAAAAGTCTGCAGCACCCGGCCTCACCCTACTAGAATCTGAAGTCAAATGTCTACTGTTTGCTGATGATCTGGTGCTTCTGTCACCAACTAAGGAGGGCCTACAGCAGCACCTAGATCTTCTGCACAGATTCTGTCAGACCTGGGCCCTGACAGTAAATCTCAGTAAGACCAAAATAATGGTGTTCCAAAAAAGGTCCAGTCGCCAGGACCACAAATACAAATTGCATCTAGACACTGTTGCCCTAGAGCACACAAAACACTATACATACCTTGGCCTAAACATCAGTGCCACAGCTAACTTCCACAAAGCTGTGAACGATCTGAGAGACAAGGCAAGAAGGGAATTCTATGCCATCAAAAGGAACATAAATTTCAACATACCAATTAGGATCTGGCAAAAAATAATTGAATCGGTCATAGAGCCCATTGCCCTTCATGGTTGTGAGTTCTGGGGTCCGCTCGCCAACCAAGACTTCACAAAATGGGACAAACACCAAATTGAGACTCTGCATGCAGAATTCTGCAAAAATATCCTCCGTGTACAACGAAGAACACCAAATAATGCATGCAGAGCAGAATTAGGCCGATACCCACTAATTATCAAAATCCAGAAAAGAGACATTAAATACTACAACCACCTAAAAGGAAGCGATTCCCAAACCTCCCATAACAAATCCATCACCTACAGAGAGATGAACCTGGAGAAGAGTCCCCTAAGCAAGCTGGTCCTGGAGCTCTGTTCACAAACACAACACACAGATCCCCAGGACAGCAGCACAAATAGACCCAACCAAATCATGAGAAAACAAAAAGATAATTACTTGACACATTGGAAAGAATTTACAAAAAAACAGAGCAAACTAGAATGCTATTTGGCCCTACACAGAGAGTACACAGCGGCAGAATACCTGACCACTGTGACTGACCCAAAATTAAGGAAAGCTTTGACTATGTACAGACTCAGTGAGCATGGCCTTGCTATTGAGAAAGGCCGCCGTAGGCAGACATGGCTCTCAAGAGAAGACAGGCTATGTGCTCACTGCCCACAAAATGAGGTGGAAACTGAGCTGCACTTCCTAACCTCCTGCCCAATGTA